>NC_086239.1:4402500-4685000 GCF_036321145.2 Pelmatolapia mariae | reverse complement strand
GCAAAAGCAAGTGCCTACAGCACTTTTTAACAGTGTATGTACATTCCATAAAGACTCAAGTGAACTATCTATTTACACGTTTGATAAAGTGTACAAGTTTTTGTAATCTCTCACAGTTTTAAAGCAAAATTTAGTTATGTACAGTGCCCATATAGCGATTATAAAATCAGTTTCCTGATTTCCGTCTGTATGAATAGCCAATGATACAATGTATAACTTCAGAACCTGACATCCTAGACAAAATCCGACTACAGATTTGGACTCAGCACACTCGATTTAGTATACGACACATGAAATACCACAACTAGCAAACAAAAGTGTTTGTTTTGTGATCCTGTGTTTTAGAAAATCCAAAATAAATTAAACCCTGCACACATAATGTTTGTTTTATAAAGTTCTTAAAGCTGTGTTCTGTACAATCATATCACACTGGAAAGAACAGTTCAAAGGAAACATTAAAAGCCCCAAATTACCTTTACATTCATATCTATGATGAGTATACATAAATCACTTTGCATCATGGTTTGCATTTTCTTTTCAAAGCAAAAGCAAAGCAAATCCCTGTTTTTAAAAATTGTGTAGACCTGTGGAATTTGCTGATTAAAATGAAGCCACTATACATTTACAGGCTAGTAAACGCATCATGACTTGAATTATCATCAGTTTTCAAATTCCAAGGCTACTAAACATGCAGATTAAATATGGCAAGATAATCTGCACTGATCCGTCTAATGCTCCTCGGTTACACTGTTTTCATGAAACAAAGCAGAAATGAACGTTGCGCACACACCAAGCAACTTCTCTCTGCTGAATGTGTAAGAAATAGGTGTTAGTGTGTTAGATTTATGCCTGAATGTTGCAATGTGCTATTAAAACTACAATGCATGCATTCATGCACATGACACAGTAACACAAGATGACTCATAATCTGATGGTAAATAATGTTTTGTGTTCTCTGTACATCTTAGCTCAGGTAATAGGGCAGGTCATCTGCTAATCTGAAGGTTAGGGGTTCCATCCCTAAAGTTTGCATGCCAAATATCCTTTCGCAAGATACTAACCCCACGTTGCTCTCCGATGCATCAGTTGGAGTATGATTGCATGTGAATGTTAGATAGAAAGCACTTGCATAGAAAGAGTTATTTTCTTATATCAAAAGGATATTGATTCTCTTTCAGCTTCCTCACATTTATCCGAATTGCCACACTGTTTTCAGAGAGAAACACTTGTGTGAAACCTGAGCTTAAACTGGAATTTTGAGCCACTAATTTGCGCTGCTCTTGGCACAATGCTGGTTTTTACTGCAGTTAACTGGCTGCATCTTTTTATAAAAATAAAGCACATTCTTAATAGATCCCCCAGCAATTGCGAAATCACAGTAATTTGTCTCACTTAGTAAATCTGTCCCATAGCATCTAAAATTAAATTAATCTTATTTGTTATATTTTACTGTTGTGATACTAGGTAACTAATTTTATCCTGCCTGTTAAGGATTTATATGAGTGCTATCTATCACTTATTCCAGCAGACTATTCTGGAGTGAAATTATACTAAAGACTGCAATATAGCAAAGGACTTTACTAATTAGCACCAGTTGCACAGAACCTTAAGTACTATTATTAATTAATATAGATCTTGAGCTTATATAGCATTCTGTGTTCTTCGTGCAAGGCTATAGTTCAACCAGAAATAGTTTTTATTGCAGCAGTGTGAGGTTCTTATTTCAGCTGTGAATGTAATGAACTGTTGTTAAAAACTAAAAAATATCAGGAGGATATCCAATGAAAATGGGGAAAGGCACTCACAGATAACATTTACCAGAGCTGAGCAACTTTTTTTAAATTATATTGTGTTTTGTCATGAATGGTCAGATGGGCCATCTCAGTGAATTATGGAGTGGAGTTTTCCCCTCCCTTTTCTTAAAGGATGGTCCAGTGTACACTATGCTAAAGGAAGAATTTACCCTCCTTCCCTTATTATTTGGAGAATTGGTACAGCTCTTATTATGGCCATCACACAGATACTTCAGGTCACGTCTGAGTTTCTGTTTTATGATGGTGGCACCTATACTTATACTACCACGCCAGAGAAGTAAAACTTGTAAAGACTTGTAAAGATCAGTAATTAGTCTTTGAAAGCTTTGTGGTTTTATGCAATTTAATTCATTAACACAAAAAGTATTGGATAATTATCAAATGGATAATTGTTAAACATAAAATTGTTTTCTCTTGATATTTTTTAATACCTAGCATTCTAATCAAGAACTTAAATGATGATCAGTATTGCCATATTAAACAAAATGCGGTTGCACAACTAGGTCCATTGCTGACTAAAAACGCCACGCTATGTAAGTGAGAAACAGAAATGGAAAATTAGAATAATGAGGGGTTTTTTGTTTGTCTTTCACAAATGTGATTGTAAAGAAACAACCCAATTGTGAACAATGGAACGATTATCTTAATTATTTAAGAAATTTAAAAAGGTTATTGAAAATGTTTAAAATTATTTCTTTTGATGGTGCAAATTGAGCAGAGAGCTAAAACAATTTATTTGCATTATATTAGTTGTACAAGCTCCACTGTTACTAATGTTGAACTAAATTATAAAAGGCTGCCTGAGAAACATGCTTCTGAGGTTTACATAAGCTTAATTGTTTTTGGAATTAAAGATAAAAAGTAACATTTGCAGAAAGGTTCTGAATGTCATTTAAACGAAACTAAAGCCATAGCGCACCTCCAGATTTTTACATACAATTGTAAGTACAGGAAATTTTATTGGGGGATATTTAGTTTTCTTTCTTTTCTATTGCATATGCCATACTGTGCTAAACGGATATTATTAAGATAGGCATGTATGTACCAGAGCTTGCTTTTGATGTGGCCAAGCGAACTGAGTGATATTTGAAATGAGCCAGATCTTATTCACATGAATGTTAAAATGGAAGCTTCCTGTTCACATCATGGTATGGTATTTATTCACACTGTTACATGACACAGTGTAAATAAAACTGCTTGCTGTGCAATGTTATTATCTGTTAGCAGCAAGATTATTAAAATGCTCCTACATGTAGCGTGTAATTATTATTTTGCATATTCCTACTCTTACTAACACAGAAAACTACAATTATTCAACCTTACTATGTTGTTCTTCAGGTTTTGCTGTAGAAATCATGGTTAACATCACACAATCTCAATTATTTCCGAATGCACTAACAACATGGTTTCCTGTTTTTGTAGTTACCTTTGCTGCTACCAGGAAACCAATGAAGGGTGTTATAACTGGTACCCTACATCTGCTGGATTTGTTTAGAGATCAAGTTCACTTAAGGTTCCATAAGGGCATTGTTCATTTGTTCAGACATATTTTCCATGACTTCAGATTGATTTGACTGATTTGCAGAAAGGTCTTGACGGAGGATTGAATTATTTGTGGACGCAGGGTTGTTAGTTTGCAAGGAGACAGCGGAAACACAGTTTTCAGCAGTCTCTGCGATGTCTACTGTGGTTTTCATTTCAGGACAAACTGCATTAGTCCCATTGCTTTCTGGTCCATCATTTCCATCGACTGTTCGGCCAAATGTGGTCCCCTGGTTTTTATCTCCAAATGTAGTAACTTGAGTCATGTCTTCTAACTCCTCATCTGTTTCCGGAAGCAAGGACAATCTTTTGGACAGTCTTGCAGGTAGAAAGCTGGCTACAGAAATTCGGTTAGGTGGCCTCATTGTTACCTGGCCATTGTTAGCTCCACCCTCTAGAAATGGCGAAGGACCCGCCCAGTCTGTAGTTGATACTTGCTGCTTCTGAAGCTTCTGTTTCCTAATAAAGATGATCAGGAATCCTACCATCATCACTAACAGGGATCCACCTATTAGTCCGGCCACTACTTTACCATGGTTAGTTTTCTTTGTTTCTGAAGGTTCTTGTATTTTCCTTTTTCTGGTATTGTGGATGGATGTTGAAGTTTTGTATAAGCCTGTGGAATGTTTCACATGATCACCTGTAGCTGGACTCATGCTTTCAGACTTGTCTTCTTCAGGTGTGGTAAATGTGTTAGTAGTAGAGATGAGTTTTGTAGACTTCGGTGAAAATGTAGGTGGATAGGGGTTTGTGTGCCTCCTAACGTGTGTGCTTAATGCCTTCTGGCTTTGGGTTGAGTTGATTATCACTGGAGTTACAGTTGTAGGCGTTGCTGGGGTGCCAGTTAGATCTGTCATTGAAGATTTGATGACTGTAGATTGTATTTCTGTTAAGGATTCCATGGAAGTACTGTTTAAGTAAGGCGATGCAGAACTGGTAGGAGCTGGTGCTGTCTTAGTATTAGGTAGGATCGTATTCGAGGGCATTGTTTGACTTCTTCGTTGTGCGTCTTTCGTGGCAGGTATTTTCTCTGAGTATGCCTGAGTATGTGTTGTCAGCTCATTGTGAGAGAATGATTCTACAGTTACCACAGAGCTGAAGACTTCAGTTTGATTAGATGTCACTGCATTGCTTGCTGCCAGTGGCAGCAGCCATATGAACGTGAGGCTTGTAAAATCTGTGGTCATTGCTGTCCTCAGAATGGCTACTGTGTCTCTGAAGCTAGAACAGAGGAAATTATTTTGTCAGAGCACGTAGTCTAAAGCAGTATCATTTGAACAAAGAACGTTTAGTGTTATGCAATATAATATGCTTTAGGAAATGGTTAGTTCCTCAAAACGCTCGTAATCCACCATAGGTTTGAAGGGTACACAATTTACCAGTTTCAAACACTGCTTTTACCATTTTCATCTAATTTACATTTATGTATCCTCTGTTGTTTAATTACATTTTACACATAACATTTAGTTTTTAGGTGTGTGTGTGTGTGTATAGATATAGATAGGTCACTCTTGTCTCAGTTTCACATAATCATCAATTTAAAGTTGTCAAGCTGTGAGTTGGACCCAAAACTGTATCAGTAATCTAGTAATTTAGATTTACATACCAGTGTCTGTACACAGGTGAACACTCCAAGCTGTTGGTTGTGTCCGTCCAGGGTGTATTAAAAGCTGAATATTGCTGTTGCTGTCTGGCAGAGTTTTCCTTAAATGGAAGGAAGTAAGATCTTGGGGGTTGGACAGTTTGTCGCTGCTGAAATTTCGAGACTGATTCTTGCACCACTTACAGGAAGCGTGACACGTGAAATCATTCTCAGTGTCCTATGTTAAATATAGTAGTTCATGTTTCACAACCAAGTCTTGCGTTAAAAATGTTTGCTGAAACAATGCTGAATTAATCTGTAAAATTCTAAAGATTGACTTTTGAAAAGTGTGAATTTTAAATTTTCATGAGTGCTCTTTGGTTTTAAGAAGGAAAAGGCATTCTTTAAGTTTAAATGTCTAGAACAGTAACATATCATAACTGAAATAGCAGCATGGTAGCAGCTCATGTCTTTTTTAGGACATAGTTTGAGTAAGGTAAGGACATTTATAAGCCACACCACTGATGCCTGTGAAAGGTAAACTCACCTTGTTATCATACTGCATTCTCAACCACAAAATCTACAGGATCTGCGATACACAAAAACATACAAACAGAGATCACTTTCCCATGCCCTGACAGGTCAGAGATATTTTGACTGCATAAGGAGGGCATATACAGTCCTGATCAAAAGTTTAAGACCACTTCACTTGAAGAATGGCAAAAAATCATATTTTTGCATGGTTGGATCTTAACACGATTCCAAGTAGAGCATGTAACGTGCAAGAAATGGGACTGAGACAGAACATTTTTTTGAGCATGCAATTTATTGAAAACAACACTTAAACTGAAACAGGCTGTTTTACAGCTGATCAAAGGTTTAGGACGCACGTGCACATAGGACATAGCCAGCAGCCGTTTGACGCCCCTGCACTTCCCGAAGCTCCATTGTTCCACTGAAGGAAAAAGCACCCCAAACCATTATGACACCCCCTCCACTGTGGCGCATAGAAAACATCTCAGGTGGGATCTGCTTGTCATGCCAGTAACGTTTTTGAAGCCCTTCAGCCTCAGATGCCGTCTGATGGTTATGAGGCTGCAGTCTGCACCAGTAACGGCCTTAATTTGGGTCGAGGATTGTCCAGTGTCTTGACGGACAGCCAATTGGATCCTCCAGCTCAGTGCTCGTGAAATTTTTGGGGGGTCTTCCACTTGACGTTTTGGTTCCATAACCCTAAGGATCATTTAAGAAATTCCAAATGACCGTCTTACTGGGTCCCACCTCGGCAGTGATGTTGCGCTGAGAGAGACCCTGCTTATGCAGTTCAACAACCCCACGTTCAAAAAGGGAAAGTTTTTTTGCCTTTGCCATCAGAACGTCATAACAGTCTGACTACCTGACAGAAGATGACAATGAATCCACATTTTTGCACAGATTTGGCTTTTTTAAGGCATGTGGTCCTAAACTTTTGATCAGCTGTAAAATAGCCTGTTTCAATTTAAGCATTGTTTTCAATAAATTGCATGCTCAAAAAAAAAAAGCCTCACTCCCATTTCTTCTTGTTTTATGTTGAAGCTCTATTTGGATCCTTGTTAAGATCCAACCATGCAAAAATATGACTCTTTTTTTTTTTTTTTTTGCCATTTTTCAAGTACAAAACAGTTCAATACAGTTCTGTATTTATAACAGGAATGTGTGGGGTTTTGGGTTACTGACAGGTGTGTGGCTTGTACATGTTATTTAATCAAGCAGAATAACAGTTCTATAAGTAGTCACTGTTGTGGCCTGTTCTGTTGTCGAATGATTATATAGTATAGATCTTTAAAAATTTTAAGAATAATAATTGCCATTGCACAAATACATTTTGGATTTTCTGTAATCCACACAGGGTCAAAAGTATATATATATATATAAGCTCAAAGTGGTGTCTTTTAACAAGACATTGTAGTTTGTATTTGTCAGCATAAAAGAAATAGCTTGATAGTACTTATTTCATTGACCAATACTCTATGAGTCCAAGAAACTATTGATTTTCCAAAGCTGGTAAGATCTCTTGGAGCCTTTGTATGGATGTGCAGATTTCAAGAAGTTGAAATCTGTTGAAACTGTTTTACAAAAGTTATTTGGATGTGTCACCACTTTGCCAAGCTCTTGAAAAACACCCAAATTGTCACTTGTTAATGGCTACCAAAAGCATCTGGTCTAGGTGCAACTAAGGAACATGTAGCCAAATATTAGTGGGGGGTGTATGTATATATTTGAACTTGTGTGCACATTTTTGGTCATGTATGATTATGAAATCCAAAATAAATTCTACTGTACATCCAATTCTTGTTTTTGTTTTTTTGTTTTTGTGTGTGTGTGTGTGTGTGTGTGTGTGTGTGTGTGTGTGTGTGTGTGTGTGTGTGTGTATGTGTTTTTCTTTTAGTCCTTGAAGGTATATTGATGACACTCAGTCGACCAGGGAAAAACAACAATGGAAAGAAATCATTTAAAGCTCAAAATTACCATGACGAGTGTATGGAAACTTTTGACCACAACTCTGTGTGTGTGTGTGTGTATAGGGCTCATAATTGACAAATATTGATTTGACTCATGAAACACTGACACAATACAAAGGTCAATTTATTTAAAAACTGGCAAATATTACAAGTATTTAAGTTATAACCAATAATTAAATTGTTGAAAATTCATTTAAAAGATTAGACATAGCTGAAACAGATTCAGAGTTCAGTTTCCAGCATTTCTACTATCAATTTAGCCCATTATCTCTTCAAAACTGTGAATGTATGTTGACCTTCTTTTTGTTAATCTGCTTTTTGTTCATTATGTAAGTTATTATGCTATGTTATGTTACTTATGCAAATCATGCGCACAACAAATATGGACCATGTTATGTGTTTAAAAGTTATGATTTCTTTCTTTCGTTCTTTCTTTCTGTTTTAATTGAACACTCAGGACCAGGCTTTAAAGATTTACTACGAGATATAGAACTATGTAACATGTTAGAGATATCCTTATCTAAGCAAAAACTATGCTTTTTGGTGTGTGCACCCAAAGCTCTTTATTCTGTCAGCACTAATGTAGTAAATTGTATATGATGCCCTACATTTAACAAGATGAAAATAAACAGGAATAGTGATGCAACAACAAAATTATCAGTTTATTAACCAAATTTCCATTCTCACTTTGTTGACTGCCTTCAGCAAATAAGAAAACAGTCACCACTCTATTATAGCTTTTTCTTTCCTTGTGTCCGTTTCATAAATGCGTTTGAAAGACTTTCAAAGTTATTTATTTCTGTCCAAAAAAAGATCAAAATAAAAATAAAAAAAAATCTCCATTAATATAATTAGTTTATTTTATTTTATATTTGTCCATGATTTAACAATTGGTGCATCTCTGTTGGAAAGGATATGATTGAAACAAGCCAAGTTAATATATTTTAAATCAGCTAAACTGATTAGTTGTGTATGTGACTGGATTTACTGAAGTGGGGTTACCTCCTTACACAACAAGGGGCATGTCTTCTAAATCCCTGGGAATCTCCAAACAGGAGTCCTTGAAGTTGGAGCTGTGCATATGACTTTGATCGTCCTCAGGATCAAACGCTATTGCCATTGCCCCTTCCTTGAGTCCTGCCCCATCGTCATCCATTGTCCCTTTTGTTTCAGCCTGCCTCTCTTCCTCCGTCTTGTCTTCTTTCACCTCCTCAAGCATGACACTGGCATCATATGGTCCAACCAGGCCTGCAATCTCTGGTTGGTCTGTGCCCCAGTAGCCTGTACTGCTTACTAAGTCCATGTTGGACCGTGAGGTTCGAGGGCCATAAACCTGGCGCTGAAGGCTGCAGACCTGGCATGCCAGTACCACAGTAGCAGCCAGCAAGCACACAATGAGACCTCCAGCTGAACTTATAGCAATCAGACCCATCTCAGTGTCAACCAAGCAGTCACCACGAGTGCCATTGATGGAGTTTTTGTCTTCACTTGTTCTGAGGGTAGTACTCACAGCAAGTGTGGGGCTGCTTCTTTGGTCTTGTGAATAGTCTTGTGAATATATTTGAGTTGTTGAAAGGACTGCGTCAGCACCGACAGGGCAGAGTGGCAGGTGGTTGAGCAGGAGAAACAGCCAAAGAGTTTTTGCACCTTCCATCATCTCTGAAATTCAGAAACTGTTTTAGAAAAAGTAAAGCTGGAAAAAAATGTAGAACGTTACTCCAGAATGCCACTACAAGAGCTCATGATCAGAAGGTTGTTTGAACAGTTCTAGTTAAATTGATTTTTTTTTTAAAGGAAATGCTTGACTTTTGCACTTTTAATATGATTCAAAGATGCTGCATGACAAATTCTTACCTGAAGTAGTCCTATGGAGGTCTTGGGGAAGAAATGGCACGTGACACCTGCTGCAAACTGACTGTTGAGATGGTCTGAAGTCACTTCCTGACCCCTCTGTCTGCTGGGGGTTTTTTTGTCTTTTGGTTTGTTTGTTTTTTTTGCAGAGGGCGTGATTATTTCAGAGCCTTGGGTTTGATACCACAGAGGCTTGCAGGGCTCTTACAAAAAAGGACAGACAAAAAGAAGCAATCTTTTTCAGAAATGAAGCTTTTCAGAGTTCAATCACATAGAATGCTATGAACAATTTAAGCCTCACATTTATACAACTGATCCAAAAAATAAAACTATAGAATATTTCGTATTTAACCATAATGGATTTTTTCCCCCTTTTCTTTAGGTTCAAAACGGGCCAGATCAATGGTGACCTGCTCATCTACCATGTCCTTCTCACCCTCAAACCCTACTATGCTAAGCCCTATGAGATAGTGGTAGACTTAACACATGTTGGACCCAGCAATCGTTTCAAGACTGACTTCCTCTCTAAGTGGTTTGTCGTCTTTCCTGGCTTTGCATATGAGAATGTAGCAGCTGTTTATGTCTACAACTGCAACACTTGGGTAAGAGAGTACACCAAGTATCATGAGCGGCTGCTGACAGGCCTAAAAGGGAGCAAGCGGCTCCAGTTCATTGATTCTCCAGCTAAGCTGGCAGAGCACATTGAACCTGACCAACAGAAGCTGCCTGCAGCCACACTGATACTGGAGGAAGACCTTAAAGTGTTCCACAATGCCCTCAAACTGGCCCACAAAGATACCAAGGTCTCAATTAAGGTAAGGTTTCAGCCAGTGAACTTGCACTAAAAATTAGCAATATATAAATATTACCACTAAATAAACATATTAAATCACTAAAATCGTAACAGAGGTGTATCTTTAACCATCTTTATTTTCTTCTTGACCAGGTGGGTTCAACAGCCGTTCAGGTGACCTCAGCTGAGCGCACCCGCGTCCTTGGCCAGCCTGTCTTCCTCAACGATGTATATTATGCCTCCGAGATTGAGGAGATTTGCCTTGTGGATGAGAGTCAGTTCACCCTCACCATGGCCAACCAGGGCACACCCCTCACTTTCATGCACCAGGAGTGTGATGCCATAGTTCAGTCTATCATCCATATCCGGACACGCTGGGAGTTGTCGCAGCCTGACTCCATCCCTCAGCACACTAAAATCCGACCAAAAGATGTGCCTGGCACTCTCCTCAACATTGCTCTTCTCAACCTGGGCAGTTCTGACCCCAGCCTCAGGTCTGTCCTGTAGGGTCATTGTTTTTGTTATTCTAGGCCAAATTCTTTGGCTTTATGGGGAATAAAGTAGGTCTGTAAAAATAACAAAGAATGTGTTTAATTTAAAATATAACTGAGATTTTTTGCTTCGGAACCAATGACACATGAATATTTGAGCATACTTTAGGTTTAAAGTTTAGACTTTGTATAAAGGTTGCTGGAAGTAAACCTAATGCAGAAGCACCTTAAACTTGCTTTCTTTCTAATGACCAGCCATTAGTCACTCCTGGTTGTATAAATGTTTGATAAAACAACCCTATTGCTCACATGTCTATGAAAACATAAATTTAAGGTACTACAATGTATGAATACATTGTGTTTACTTCCTAAATTATAGCCCCATGTAGATGAAAATTAGATCATAAAACTGATACAAAGCAAAAACTATAGCAGTGGTCAAAAAACTCAGTGCTTCAAAGTCAAATTTCAGAAACCAGTAGTTAACTGGATTAGCGATACATTCATTTTTATATACACTGTGTTTAAGGTATAAAGGTTTAGTTCAACCACCCCTCATTTCTTTGTTTTCCTTGAAAGAACCAGACATGAGCAATCTTGAGCAATCGTTTTCTGGGCTTTCTTAATGTCTTCTTAATGGCACCTTTTTTACTTACATACTTACTTTTAGTCTAGTCCTTGTACATCAGAAAAGTATTCCTGAAGACTACTTGAAGAAATTACAAGAAAGCTTCCCTAAAAGTGGTTTTGTTAAAGAATATGGGTGGACCAAAACACTGTTTTGCCTGTATTTTACTCACTAGCTCACTGCATCTATTTCCCATTTAACTAGCAAAATATAAAGAAATGAGGGATAGCTCAAGACTTTTGCACAGTACTGTACACTTTGAACATGAGCCTAAATATTTTTGATCTAATGCAAGTGGTTCAGTTTCAAAGGAAAAATGAGAACATTTTAGCACATCTTATTGTCTTTCCAATTTTCAGTTGAGCTTCACTGACCTGAAATAAAACTTTTGATCTACTCATTTACAACACCTATGTTTTTCAACTCAAACCTGTAAAAGTAAAGACTAAAACTGTTTTTACACTGACTTATCTGTTTCATATCCAGATCTGCAGCTTACAACCTATTGTGTGCTTTGACCTGCACCTTTAATCTGAAGATAGAGGGCCAGCTGCTGGAGACATCAGGCCTCTGCATCCCAGCCAACAATACACTCTTTATAGTTTCCATCAGCAAAACTCTGGCAGCCAATGAACCTCATCTGACTCTGGAGTTTCTGGAGGAGTGCATCTCAGGCTTCAGCAAGTCTAGTAAGTCTGCTTACCGTCGTACTGGTTACCATACATAAGCTCTCACATACACTCAGTCATGAAACTGCATCAGTTTATTATTCAAAGATGTTACCTCTCTAAATGGAATAGATACATTGTACTCATACCGCCACCAGCTCACCTCACTGAAATGCATAAAGTTGTTGGGTTTTTTGTTTCTTTTTTTACATAACTGTGGTGGGGAGGGGAGCGTTTGGGAATGACAATATGGTTTATGATTTTATGTAGATGCTGAAGTGCACAGTGGACAAAGGTCGCCAACTTTCTGTAGAGTCAATCGCTACATACCTCCAAACTTCATGAGGCCTTCAAATTAGCTCAAGAACATTGCACAAAAAGCTTCATGGAATAGGTTTTCATGGCAGAGCAGCTGCATCCAAGCCAAGTGTAAGGCAAAGGTTTGGATGCAGTGGTGTAAATCACACAGCCACTGGACTCTAGAGCAGTAAACACTTGTTTTGGCAATCCGATTGACGAATCTCGGTTTGGCAGCTGCCAGGAGAAAGATACTGACTGCACTGTGCCAAGTATTAAGTTTGGTGGACGTTGATTGTGGTGTTGTTGTTTTTCAAGAGCTGTGCTCAGGCCCCTAGTTCCAGTAAAAGCAGCTCTTCATTTGTGAGCTTCATTTCATTGATTCAGCATACAAAGACATTTAGGGCATTTTCATGCTCACAACTTTGTGGGAACAGTCTGGTTTGGGGATGGACCTTCCTATTCTAACATGACTGTGCACCAGGGCACAGAGCAAGCTCCATAAGGACATGGGTGAGTGAGTTTAGTGTGGAAGAACTCAACTGGCATGAACATGGTCCTGATCTCAAAACTATAGAGCACCTTTACAATGAAATGGAGCAGAGACTGTGACCCAGACCCAGACAGAATGATTAAAAAAAATGTCCATAAACACACTCCTAAACTTTGTGGAAATACTTCCAAGAAGATTTCAAGTTGTTATAGATGCAAAAAGTGGATTGACATCATATTAAACCCTATGGATTAAGAACGAGATATCACTACTAAAGTAAAATGAAGTCCTCGTCATGCTTTTAATATTATATATATTACCTCCCTCTGTCCTGTCTGGGACTCTCTCCAGCATTGGTCCCACATTGCTATCTGTCATCAACAGTTCAGTGACACATGGTCATGTTCTATCCTGTTTTAAACATGCAGAGGTCACTCCTCCATTGAAGAAACAAAATCTTGAATCCAGCTCTACTAGTAATTATTTTAAGCCTATTTCAATAGGCCATTTATAAGCAAATTACTAGAAAAAATAGTGGAAAATCAGTTCTGATCTTTACTATGCAGATGACATATTTTTACCCTTTTCAGTCGGGCTTTCAGAGGCAGCGTTCCACTGAGACCGCTCCTTTGAAGGTCTGTAATGATCTTCTAATGGCTTCTGATGCAGGGAATTGTTCTGTGATCATTTTGTTTGGTCATAGCGCAGCCTTTGATACCATTGGAAACAAATTCCTACTTAATAGGCTTAAAGCTTTAGCTGGTGTATATGGCTCTGCCAGAGAAAGAAAGCCAGAATGGTTTTCTTCATACTTATCTGATAGGACCTTCTTTGTTAGAACAGACAAGTTCTCCTCTAACATTTCCTTCCTAACCTGCGGGGTTCCACAGGGTTCAGTTTTGAGTCCATTATTATTTTCTTTCTACATGCTTTCTTTAGCTTATTTAGTCTTTTAGTGACATTTCTTATCCATTGTATGCCAATCACATTCAGCTGTCATTAGCATACAATGGATAAGCTGTCATGTCTTTTAAGACTCATCTACTGGATAGGTTGTCCACCCTAGTCCACTACTTAACTCAGATTGGCTCTCTATCTATTACCTTGTTTTAAACACCAACAAGACTGAGACCGTGATTGCAGCTCCTCTTGAACTACATTCTAAAGTCAGTCAGGTTCTTGCTTCTTTCTGTCCTTGGAGTAATATTTGAGTTGCATGTAAAACCTTTGTCTGGTTCCTGTTTCTTTCATTTAAGGTACATTTCTAAATTGCAACATATGGTCTCCTCAGCTGAACTGGAAAAAAGTTTTTTCCTGCATTTGTGTCCTCACGTTAGTTTAGTGTAATGCTCTGTTTAACAGCTTGGACAAATCATCCCTTTTTCACCTCCAAGCTATACAAAGTGCTTCACCCAGATTGCTAACACGTTCTAGCAAGCGTGCTCACATTACTCCTGTTTTATGTTCTCTACATCGGCTCGCAAATAGATTTTAGATTTCATTTTAAAATTCTTGTTTTAGCATACAGAGCACCAAATGGCCAGGCCCCAGATTATTTATCTCAGCTTCTTACAAAATACACTGCTGCTCGTTGTCCACGTTCACCGACTCCAAGTCGGTTGGTTGTTCCCCGTACAGAGCCTTTCAGTCTGTGGCACCAAGGCTGTGGATCAGTGTACCACCACAACTGTGTTTGGTTGACTCTGCTGATTCTTTTAAAAAAAACATTTCTGTTTAATCCGGCTTTCTGTTCAGAAATTTATTTATTTATTTACTTATTTTAATTGATTAATTTATTTTAAAGCCACCTGTTAACTTTGCTGTATTTTATTAAATATTTTGTATTGTCTATTTTGGCACCTAATATTCTTGTTTATTTAGCCTGTTGTTACCCGCTGTCTGTGAAAAGTGCTTAATAAATAAACTTAAGTTCATAAGTGTGTGAAGACAGGACCATTGACTATTTTTGGCAATATAGTAATATATTATTAACATTAAAATAAACTGTAAGGTCTAAGTGCTGCTGTTCTCTTGCAGGCATCGAGCTGAAGCATCTCTGCTTGGAGTACATGACACCCTGGCTGCTCAACCTGGTCCGCTTCTGTAAGCACAATGACGATGCCAAGCGCCAGCGGGTCACTGCCATTTTGGACAAACTCATCACCATGACAATAAATGAAAAACAGATGTATCCCTCTATCCAGGCTAAGATCTGGGGCAGCCTGGGCCAGGTAAGTTTACCCACCCACTCAGTAGCTAAATAAGTACATGTGTCTCTTGGATTCTGGCCTTTTAACCATCTCATCTTCAGATAACAGACCTGCTGGATGTGGTCTTAGACAGCTTTATTAAGACCAGTGCCACAGGAGGCCTGGGTTCCATCAAAGCAGAGGTTATGGCTGATACTGCAGTGGCTCTAGCCTCAGGAAATGTCAAATTGGTCTCCAACAAGGTGAGAGCACATTGGCAACTAATACACACAGAAAATAATCATGTTGAATCATGTTGCAACTCGTGGAGAGGATTTAATGGTATTGATGATGGAAAGTGACTTGGGGTTCTGTTAAATGAGCAGAGCAGTGTGTTTGAGTAAACAACTGATCAATTAAAGCGGTTGTAAAAACTAATGCATTATGTTAAACAGGACAAATCCTACATCGTATTTCATACAAACACATATACTCATTATCCTATACATTTTAATATACATAAGAAGTGGACGAAATACTTTATTTTCATAAAGTAATTACTTTTCTTTACAGAACTTTCCTTCATTGCCAAATATCAAAATCAGGTGAAAAAGAGAAATTCAGTAATTACATACTGTTCCCACTAGGGGCCATTTCTGTGCTGATTCACATCTATTACAAAGAATATTGAAAGAGTTCTGGAAAAATATAAAAGAATAAACGTCCATCAGAAAGAGAGCTTATATATTCTTCCACTTGGGGAACTGCATTGCACTTTCCTGTCATTTGTAAAACTCTTCTCTTTCTGAGCACTGTGCTTTTATTACCTCTGTGCATGCTGCATTGTGATATGCAATATATCACAATGCGTGGCAGATATATATCAATATATAGCATTATTAGCCTTATGCACATCAACTGAGCCAGCTACCCACTGTCTTGAAACTACAGACAGTAGATATGGCACAACGTGGCCAGTACATGATAGCAGTACCCTATCATGTACTGGCCCACAAATTTAACATCAAACCTTCTAGATATAGATATTTACAAACAGACCGACACACACAAACCCTGACCTGGTGTTAACACTTCTTAATAGACTCACTTCTACTTGGTCCAGGTCAGCTCATTTGGTTATGGTTAATTAAGGATATACTATGTTTAAATTATGAATTAATGATTAATGCTTTCAGGCTGCAAGTTTAAAACGTGCTTCTGTGCTGCAACTGGATCTCATACTCTACGTTTTAACTATGTGTGCTACAGTTTTCATTTAGAAGAACAACTGTGCGTAAAGAGCGAAATTTCTCTGCCAGCTACTGGTCAGTCAAAACAGAGAACCTGTAGTTCAGGACAGAAAAACAAATCAACAAAAGCCACCACATCATGTGGCCTAAAAGCAGAAATGCACATGGACATGAGCCAAGGCAACTGACAATTTTTTGCCTTTGTTATGTTTCCACACTGACAACCACAGTGGCCACATGACTTGCATCTTTGGGTTGTCTATCTGTACATGTACACAAGTCCCAATTCAGTTCAATTCAAGTTTATTTATATAATCAAATCGCAACAACAGTTGCCTCAAGGTGCTTTATATTGTAAAGACCCTACAATAATTGTCCCATAGTTTTTAACATCAAATCTTTGGTGGTCAAAGGTTACAGTGACAGTGTCCCTTAAATTCTTAATTATTTTCTTTTTACATCTCAAAGAAATCTCTACAAATTTGGCCAAAGTCTTTAGACTTAAGGAAAAAATCATTAGATTTTGGTGGTCAAGGGCATACTCCTACTCCTACACAGAAACCTAAAATATAAAATATATTTAAATGTTAAAGTCAGTTAATAATTACTTACATACTGATAGAAGAAATAAATCCAGCTGGGATTCACTCTTGATTTGTAGAAGCTAAAGAGACAAACTCATCTAATCACTATCCATTATCTGTGTGCTGTTGTTCCAAATCCAAGCTGCTGTTTGGATAAACAAACACAATATACACAGGCAGACACAAAAGAAAACCCAAGGCCCTGGCTCCGATTATAGCAGACACCATCACTGCACTCAATAGTGGCCATTGTGAAGACTGTTGACTAAGAAAAAATTGATCTTTAAGTTGTAGTATTGTTTTTCTCTGCAGGTTAGTTTGGTCTTACTAAAGTATTGTACTGAATTTGAAAAACTATATATAAAATTGAGCATTGTACATAGCTATTAGACTTTTTACTTGAGTCTTTATCCTGGTGTTATCTGTAGAGTTACAGCATGATGTCATGGCAGTACAGCCTACTGGACACAATGGCTTCTTGTTTGCTGTTCTTGAACTCTTTGTCTCCCAAAACTTGAATAAATGCCATTTTCTAACTGGTTAGAATAGCTGTATAGTCCAGTATGTCAGCTTCATAACCAAAATGATTATTAAGGGTCATGATTAGTATTATTAGTTTACTAGTGATACATTTATTATTAAGTTTGCATTTCCTCTTTAGTGTTGGCTATGGTTAAGCACTCCTATAAAACCATGATTTTACTTGTACAGAGTTCAAAATTTTTGAGAAGTTATTATTAGCTTACGCAAGGAGATCAAGCAGTCAACATTGAGCTCCATTTAAACTAAGTCTTGTTTCATTACATCTTATAAGGCCTTAATGTACAGTTGTGGTTGTGTAAGGATAAAGCTTTTCTACCATTTTCTTTAAATAATCGTTTGATCGCTTGAAATTTTAAAAAGCAGCAAGAGGAAGTGGCTTTCAATGACAATTCCACAGGCTTCTACGGAGAACATAGACATTCACAGACATTCACAATCTGATTGAATATCAACACATTTCTAAAAACGGTTTCTCACGTGGAGATTCCATCTTATGAATCTATGTTGCACAGACTCAAGGACTGCAGGGGAGACGAGGAGGATGGGGAGAGCCCATGGGACTTCCTCTGAGCAAACATTGGATAGTTTTTCATGTCATAAATCAGATCTCATATGCAATACAGTACATTTTACTATTGGGGACTAGATTTCCACTCATTTTTATCTTAACTGTTCTGCTCCTGTGAGTTATTATTTTATTCTATAACAAATTCTGATACCTGCATCAATAACCCTGTACCAACAGACCAAGCTTTATTTATTTGTTTTTTCAACTTTCAGTTCTGAAAAATGGGTGAAAATAAGCAACAAAAAACTGCAAAAGGTTATGTGGCTAGCTAACATCTGTATTCATGTGTCCACTGTAGAAAAAACAATGAATAATAATGGTGTTAATTGAAGGACTCAACTGAGGCAATGTTCAGATAATAGCATATGTGACACCTTGAACTCGGTGACATAATGCTTAGTAGCAGATGCAGCAAACAATGAGCCGAAGCTTTGGAGAGAATAAGGACTTGATCCTGACCTTTAACCCAAATGAGATGCTAAGACATAACCTAAATTGGGCAGTTCAAGACATGCTAGACATAATGATTCTACACCTATTCTTTGTGGTAGGTCATTGGGCGGATGTGTAAGATCATCGACAAGACGTGTCTGTCCCCAACGCCAACACTGGAGCAGCACCTGATGTGGGATGACATTGCCATCTTGGCTCGCTACATGCTCATGTTGTCCTTCAACAACTCTCTAGATGTGGCAGCCCACTTGCCTTATCTGTTCCATGTGGTAACCCTGCTAGTAGCCACTGGGCCTCTGTCCCTCAGGGCCTCCACTCACGGTTTGGTCATCAACATTATCCACTCCCTCTGCACCTGCTCTCAGCTCAACTTCAGTGGTGAGGAAATGTTTGTTTATTTGTTTTCTTCTTTATTGGTCAGTGAATAATGGGAGGTATCTTCATAAAGCTAGATGCATGAGTTTGCATGGCGTGCAGGCACACAATGGACACACAAAACAAAAAGCGAGTAAGCTACTGTGACCTGAAAAAAGAACCATGTTTTTGTGTTGAATACAGAGGAAACAAAGCAGGTTCTGAGGCTGAGTCTGACTGAGTTCTCCCTGCCCAAGTTCTACCTGCTGTTTGGCATCAGCAAAGTCAAATCAGCCGCTGTGATTGCCTTCCGCTCCAGCTACAGAGACCGCTCATTCTCACCAGGCTCTTATGAGAGGGAGACCTTTGCACTGTCCTCCCTCGAAACCGTCACTGAGGCCTTACTGGAAATCATGGAGGTCAGCTGAGAAAATCAGGATTTTTACATGTTTTTGCTTTTTCTCTGCCTTCCTACTACCATTTTTCGTTTAATAAAAAGTTATTATTATAAAATTGACTGTTTGTCTAATTAGTGTATTTAGTTTATTAAATACTGATTGAGTTATGTGTTTTTGGTCCAGGCTTGTATGAGGGACATACCAAGCTGCAAGTGGTTAGACCAGTGGACAGAACTTGCACAAAAGTATGATCTTCTTGTGTTCTATTTTATTTCAGTCAGTTGCATAGATTTTCAGTGTGGAACAGGTATTTATTTGTCTTTGGATTCCAGGTTTGCATTCCAATACAACCCATCTCTTCAGCCCAGAGCACTGGTGGTGTTTGGCTGCATCAGTAAAAGAGTGAGCCATGGCCAGATCAAGCAGATCATTCGAATCCTAAGCAAGGCTAGCCCTCTGCTCAGCATAGACCGGGTGAGGGCCTTGAGTCATTTATCATGCAGTCTGATCCGTGAACAGAACGTGTGTTTCAGTCCTTTACGTGTCTGCATAGACGTTTGTAGAGTAAAGCTGCTTCGCATACACCTGTGAATTTTACTTCACTATCTCTTTGACTTCTTTATTCCGTGCATTGTGTACAGTGTAAACGGCTAACATTTCACTGAAAAATTATGTTTAACATTTTGTTCTTCTACCTTCTTGCTCCTTTTTATTTCACTCACTCTTCTTTTCATTTCAGGGTCTAGAGAGCTGTCTGAAGGGGCCAGACAATTACAACAGCCAAGTATTAATAGAGGCCACAGTCATTGCTCTGACTAAGCTACAACCTCTACTCAGCAAGGTATTCAACTAGTATAGATCTACTTTTTGTCACAGTTGGGAAACCTTTCAGAAATTCACAATTCTGTTCAAAATCAAATTGTTTCAAACTGTTTGATCTTTTCCTTTCTTTTCAACTTGGCAGCTCTGTACAGCATATTGTTATAAAGTAAAACTTTATTGGCTCTTTGTTTATCACTATCCCCTTTGTAATATTAATTAAATTTGTCTTTATTTGTTTAATCTCCCAGGAATCTCCCATGCACAAAGCTCTGTTCTGGGTGGCAATAGCTGTGCTGCAGCTGGATGAAGTCAACCTTTACTCAGCTGGAACGGCCCTGCTGGAGCAGAACCTCCACACTCTGGACACAATGCGTGTTTTCAATGATAAGGTAAAAAACATTATTTACTGCTTTTTCATTCCTGCAGTTCTATATTGTTTGAATTAAAGACCATCCATCGGGTGACAATCTACTTTTTGCTTTGTATATGTATAATTTAGTTTGTAACAATGCCCAGGAACATTGTTTATGTGAATATGGCTAATAACTTCAGCTCATCCACTGTAGGCAGGCTTTCACTTTAGAAAAGTGGGTAGTGGTGATGGTAAGTAACCAGATGACTGCAGTGTTTCTCAGGTTTCCGTCTGTGATCAGGTTATTGAAGTGAACGTAAACACACTCATTTATAAGACAGTCAGACTATTGTCTGGCACTGCACATCACCCATTACTTGTAGAACTTCTGTGACAGGAGCTAAAAAACTGATTGGTCTTTTTTGTATGTTAAATGTCTTCAAGAATCTAATAAAGAGATATTTGATT
Organism: Pelmatolapia mariae; assembly: GCF_036321145.2. Classification (NCBI taxonomy): domain Eukaryota; kingdom Metazoa; phylum Chordata; class Actinopteri; order Cichliformes; family Cichlidae; genus Pelmatolapia; species Pelmatolapia mariae. The sequence goes on along the minus strand of NC_086239.1, from coordinate 4,664,359 downwards.
CAGTATTTAGCACTAGACTTCCATCATGTAGCCAAAAGTAACACCTGTGTGCAGGAAATATATTGTGGCCATACATCGACATGGCCATTGATAAGGAGTTTTTTTTAACATATAATTTGTCCTCCAGAGTCCAGAAGAAGTATTCATGGAGATCAGGCGTCCTTTAGAATGGCACTGTAAGCAGATGGATCACTTTGTCGGCCTCAACTTTAGCGCCAACTTTAACTTTGCACTGGTGGGCCACCTACTCAAAGGTAAACTGGTGTGTCATGATTCTAAACACTTGTTTATAGATATTTAGTCTGCAAAAACACAGTTAAACAGACACACAAATCTGCTGTCAGTGTGATTTTAGAAATGAAGCTTCAGAATATGTACATAGGAAGTGCTATGTCTAAAAATGGCTGTCTGCATTTAACTACAGTATCTAAGAAAGGAAGTCACACAGCGTGACTGTGAAAAGCAACGCGTTTTATTATGTGTGTGGGTTTGTCCCCCCTCAGCACTATATTTTGTTTGATTGTTTTTGTACACAATGACATTTCCATTGCCGTCTGTCTTTCTGTTTCTCAGCATGTTTTATACATGTCTTTCAGGCTACAGGCACCCATCAGCCACCACAGTTGCAAGGACAGTGAGAATCCTTCACACACTGTTGGCTCTCATCAGCAAGCATCTGAAATGTGACAAGTTTGAGGTCAACACCCAGAGTGTGGCCTATCTGGCTGGTACATAAGATGTTCAGTGTCATTTTACTGTATACTATTTCTTCTGGTCATTTTCAGCACTTTCACACATTTGAAATAGCTTTCATTTGCTGGATATTTGAGGTCATCATGTGATGAAGTTGAGGAACTTGGGTAGTGTTTGCTAACTCAGATATCAGAGGATCTTAACATTAATATTGAACCAATGTCTGAGCTGTTAACCCTTCTTAGTTGAAGTGGTTTGGGTGTGCCCTTCTAACAGCTATGATATCGTAACTAACATTTTGTTGTTTTGTGTAGCACTACTCACTGTATCTGAGGAGGTCCGAAGTCGCTGCAGCCTCAAACACAGGAAGTCACTATTAATTTCTGACCTCTCCATGGACCCAGTTCCTATGGACACCTTCTCAAGTCATATGACTGATCCTACGTGCAGGTGAGCTCATTAAAAGACAATAAAAACTAAGGACAACAAACTACGGTTGTCCTTAGTCTGCTCACTGATGCTTCTGTTTTCAATAGTATTCTACTTGTGCTACACCAAATGTGTGTAGAGATGCTTGGCCTCCTTAAAACTGATGATGAATAAATAAATAAATACTTTAATAAGACAATTTGAAACAATAGTTTTACTAATAATGTATAGATTATTATAAAATGCTGTAAATTGCCCGCTGTGAACCTCCTGTATTTTTTGTTCATTTATTTTTTAAACTTTTCTTCTGTGCTCTGCACATCTCTGTCAAATCACTACAGTAATTTTAAAGCCAAAAATAAACTTTTACAGACAGGTAAGCCCGTGAAGGCCAGTGACTTCTAAATTCTGTCCCAAATATCACTTGCTATGGCTGGCTATAATTTTAACACACATGCACAGTTCTCTGTGGAGGAATCATTGGCAGAAAGTATTTATAGAACACTGTGTAAAGACAATCATCTTCTTTGCATGTTCCCCAACTCGATGACAATGTTAAAATGAGGGATTCTTGCTTTTCATATTTTAATGCTTGTTGTTCAGCTGCTGCACTTCATTTGTATTACATTAAAACTATCGTCACCTCTTAATGATGAAATAAGAGCCTTCCTTCTTCAAACAAGTAGCAACCTATGTCTGTCTGTGAAATATGCAGAAGTCATTTGTTTAGTTTTTTTTAGGTCTGCTCATACAAAGAAAACAGTTTTCAGTGAATAGATGCCTTCATGAAAACTCCGACATCAGAAAATCACAATTGTCAGTTTCAACTAAAACCAACAATTTGTTTCAACAAAATCTGAATTTTGAGCAGAAAAAAACTTAAATTTATATTAGTTATATTAATATTGTAAAAGAACCCACCCATCACTTTACTCACACTCTAGATCTTGTTTTAACATGCGGCAAAAAAACCCCTGAACATTTAACAGTGTTTCCTGAAAACCCTCTTTTGTCTGATCATTTCCTGATTTAAATTTACAATAGTTGGTTACACAGCAGTGGGGAGTAGGTTTCTTCACAGTAGATGTCTTTCTGAAAGCGCTGTAACTAAGTTTAAGAATATAATCCACCCACTGTTATCATCTTCAATTTATAAGAAAGCCCTCCGTAAACCTCGAACATCTTACTATTCGTCACTGATTGAAGAAAATAAGAACAACCCCTAGGTTTCTCTTCAGCACTGTAGCCAGGCTGACAAAAAGTCAGAGCTCTGTTGAGCCAACCATTACTTTAACGTTAACTAGTAATGACTTCATGATTTCACAAATAAAATTTTAACCATTAGAGAAAAAATGACCCATAATCATCTCTCAGATGTAACATTATCTCTGTGCTTGTCTTGCTAGACCTCCGTGCGGCGTTCAATGTTGACCATAATATTCTATTAGAACAATTAGAGTAAGCTGTAGGTATTACAGGTACTGTGCTGCAGTGGTTTGTATCATGTCTATCTAATAGACTCCAGTTTGTTGTAAGTGGAGAGTCTTCTTCACACACTAAGGTTAATTATGGAGTTCCACAGGGTTCATTGCTAGGACCAGTTCTGTTTACATTATACATGCTTCCCTTAGGCAGTATCAATATGATGTCAATGTGGGTTTTAAAGTGCAATCCAGAATCTAAAATGTCTACAAAACCTTTAACTGGTGGTTATACCCCTTTCAGCCAGTGTCCCTAACACACATTTCAGTTTAGGGCCAGTTAAAATTATTTCAATTTTTTTTAATTAAGGCTTAAAAGGTTTGCAGTAACTGATTTGTTAATGTCAGTTAAACACAATGTTAGAGACTTCAGGACAGGTCATATTGCAGGGTACACTAAATCTGAGAAACTGAGTTATGACAGTAGGTTTAACAGCTTGACAACACTCGATTGGATTTTGTTCTCCATTTTATCCATCTACTTTTCTTTTTTGTGTGCGTGTGTGTGTGCGTGTGCGTGTGTGTGTGTGTGTGTTGTCGGTGTTGTTTGGGGGTTTTTTCTCCCATCATGGCACGGATATGTTTTTTGATTGCGGCATCATTTCATGCTCTATTCCTGTAAGTATTAGTTAGTAGTCCAATGTTTAGTTTCATGACCAAAGATAGAACCACAGTTCTGTTTGGTTAGTTATCTGTCATTAGGGACAGTTGTCAACCTTCCTCCATTGTGAAATTTCTAGGTTAAAAATGAGTTTGTAACCTACTTGCTAACAATTGTTCTGTTACTGTCCTCTCAGAACTTTGAATGAGACTCAGCCGTGGACATCACCTCAGGTTTCAGAGCGCTACCTTTCAGCTCATTATCCAACAATGGGCCAGATTAGCCCTCGAACACGCAAGTCGATGAGCCTCGACATGGGTCAGCCTTCACAGGCCAACACCAAGAAGCTCTTGGGTATGTCCAATCCCTCAGTTTTTTGTTACATCTGTCAGTCTTTCCTTAGAAGGACCCCCCCGAATATCTGTGTTAAATCTCCAGATTTCAAGTCGTGTGTGTGTGTGTGTGTGTGTGTGTGTGTGTGTGTGTGTGTGTGTGTGCGTGTGTGTGCGTGTGTGTGCGTGTGTGTGTGCGTGTGTGTGTGTTGGCTAGGCACCCGGAAGAGCTTTGATCATCTCATATCAGACTCCAAAGCACCAAAGAGATCAGAAATGGAGTCAGGCATGACTACCCCTCCAAAGATGAGGCGTGTAGCAGAGAACGACTATGAGATAGGTGAGCCTATAGCACAAGGTATTGATCCTAGCACATCCTTCTATGTTTGATATGATTCTGAAGTTTGTTCAAGGACATATTCTATTTGATACCTGATTGTTGTAATTACAGAGACACCGAGAATTGGAAACTCTCACCTTCGCAAGGTGTCTGTATCAGAGTCCAATGTTCTGCTGGACGAGGAGGTGCTTACCGACCCAAAGATCCAGGCTCTGCTGCTCACTGTGCTGGTGAGGACACACACCATACAGCTTACTTTATATGCTGTTACTTTTCAGCTCATGTTCACTTTTCACTCTTGTTGTTGTTTTTCAGGCCACCCAGGTCAAATACACCACTGATGACTTTGACCAGCGGATTCTGTATGAGTATTTAGCTGAAGCTAGTGTTGTCTTCCCAAAGGTTTTTCCAGTTGTGTAAGTAATGAACATGTTGTCTAGTCCTGGTTATCTTGAAGTTTACTTTTTTCTTTTTTTTTGTCTGACCTGAAAATTTTGACCTTTGAATTTTTCAGATATTTTTTGAGTATAAAGGTAAAGTCTTCATGGTTATAACTGGGACCCAATATAAGCAGACAGGATCAAATGGCTGCTGCCAGTCTTCTGTTCTTGTTCAGATTAGGTGAAATTATCCTGGGATCTTTTTGGACAATGGTTGATTTTCTGTAGTGGTAGGCCAGACTTCATTTTGCTCTTAGATAGGGAAGCTTTCCAATCCAATACTTTGCCAATCCACCCCCAGACTCATTAAAGAGCCATGGTTCCATATAGGAGGCAGCTTGCTCAGTCTTTTATCTGAATGGTTATCAGCGCCTTCTAACCAATATTTTCAGTTAAAATGTTAGTTTTAACAAACATATCCTACATCAGAACAGACGAACTCTGCTATAGGTGTTTGCTTTACTAAGATTTTATAATACTGGAAGTTTTTTCTCATTTTTACACTCTTTGTGGTAATTGTCAGTGAAAATGTACCTCGATACTTTCAATTACCAGTAAAACCCTTGAGCTTTTAAAAAGGCTAACTTGTATAACCACATAACCATGTGCCCCAATATTGTTTTCTCTGTTCACCCTCTCAGCCACAATCTACTGGACTCCAAGATCAACACTGTGCTATCCATGTGCCAGGATATCAATCTCCTGAACCCTGTCCATGGCATTGTCCAGAGTGTGGTGTACCATGAGGAGTCACCCCCCCAGTACCAACCTTCCTATTTACAAAGTAAATTGATTTACAAGCTCTACATGCCAACCTTCCTAGTTTTGCACTTAGTTATGTCACCTGATGCTGACAGGTACTGAAAATGGATAGAAGCTTGTAGATATTTATTCACTGAGTTGTCTTCCCCTGTACTTAGAAGCTTAAGAAAAAAGAAGACAATTGGACTTCTTTAACTTTATGAGGATGTTTCACTACTTCCATTCCCTTCTCTTCCTTTCTCTCAATTCACAGGCTTTGGCTTTAATGGACTTTGGAGGTTTGCTGGACCCTTCTCTAAGGTACAAATAACATTTTCCTCCTGTCAATTAGTTATTTTCACTTGGGCAGCTTCAGCTGCCTTGCAGTAGAATTTCAGCTTACTAAGGAAGTACACAGCAGATATACAACCAGGTTGTCAATTGGTGTGTTGAAATATGAAGCATCAACTCTTGGAAGCACATACATAAATACCAAGCAGTAGCAGAGAGGCTGAAAATTATCTGTGGTCTGCTTTCAAGTTGATATTGGATTATGCCGCTTCGGAAAACTAGCAAAACCCAAAACTCAATAATACTCCTGAATTGCATTGACAATGTTGACTAAATGACTAATTGACTGAATATTTATTTATTTTCTTACTTTTTTTAATTTTATTTTTAAACAATGTTGCCCATTTTGATATATTGATATTGAATGGTTCAGCATGGAATCCTAATGTTTACACTTCTACTTTTTTCTGAGGGTGATTGGAGTGTTTTTTTAGTTTTGACATACCAGTTTAAGTCCTGGGAGAGCATATCCTTACAAAACTTAAGTTTATACAGAAAGATGTTCAGGGGCAGTATGAATGTTCTACCTCTATCTAACAGACACGCACTCTATCACTCACAAACACACACAGAAAGTGTTTTATTGTCCTTCTCCATCAATTTCTTCCATATTTACTGCATAACATTTTTGAAATGTTTCAGTCGGGTTTCAGGGCCCACAACAGAATCTGCCCTGCTAAAAGTATACAATGATCTGCTCCTGTCAGTTTACTCTGGGGACTGTACCATCCTCCTCCTCAACCTGCACTTTAGTGCTGGTATCAGCTGCAGAGAACTACACTGGTTCAGTTCAGTTTTATTTTGCTATACAGGACCAATCACAACAACAGTTGCCTCAGGGCGCTTTACCTCATACCTGAAAAATAAAACTTTCTCTGTCATCATTGGAAATTATTCTTCAACAGCAACACTTTGCTGTGTACCTCAGGTTCCATCTTATCACTTGTGTAGAAAGAGCATAGAAAAAAGTGCTTGTGCAAATGGGTGTGAATGAGTTGTTTAAAGCGATATATAAGAACCAGTCCATTTACCATTTACAAACAAACCAGAGTTCAATTTAAATGAACTAAACACATCAGGTGTGAAAGCACCTTTAAACTCAGAGGGGACCGGACGTTTGCTGTGGTTGGTCAAATCTGCTCTCTCAATTAAGTCTTTTAAAACTAGACTTAAAACTTATTTTTAGTCACTGGTATTTGAGTTTATCCGAGTCTTTCTGCTCATTGCATCTCCTGTGCCTTTTTTGGGGCATGACTGTGTATGTTTTGCACCCCCAAATATCATTAGTTTCTTATTTATTTCTGTGTTCTCTTGTTTTTTTCCCCATTCTTCTTTTAATACAGCACTTAAGTTTAAAGAACTCTATGCAGTCCTGTATAAGTGTACTGTTACTCCTTCCAAAAGAATTCAGAGTGTGAGTAGCAGCCAGGTGCTGCTAATAAAATGTACTTGATAAACCAATCATCAGCAAGTGTCAGCACCTTTAGAAATCCAGTTTTGGCATTATTATTTATTAGTGGAAAGACTCAAACAGTTGCCAATCTTAATTTGAGAAAACTCATCCCGATGACTCAAACCATGCAATGGTTTGCACTTAGTGAAACTGCAAAATACCCAAAGGCAGGCAGCATGTTAAATGTTTATGACAGTACAAGCAAAGAAAGACTCCAGTGTGGCTTGGTTTGGAGGGATTTCCAGAAGAAAGCCTTTTGTCTCTAAAATGAACATTGCAGCACAGATTAGGTTTGTAAAGATACATCAGAGCAAACCACAAGACTTCTGGAACCATTTTCTTTGAATAAACAAGAACAAATTGGAGATGTTTGTCATTAATTACAGCATCTGGCCACCTTGTTGACCATCAACTCCTCTGTATATCAAAGTATTCTAGAGTCAAAGGGCCAACTGTCTGACAGTTAAAACTTGATAAAAACTGGGTCATGTCACAAAAATAATCTTCAGCACACCAGGAAATCTGCAACAGAAAGGTTGAAGAAAGAGAATTTGTTGTTGTTGAAAGCCCAGAGTCCAGCAAGTATTCAAAATAAAAAGTGTCTATGGGAGGCAATCAAATGTCTAAATTAAGAAAACCTCTCATGCACACAGCAGTTTTCTCAACACCACCAACAGTTTGTTTTCATGAAGCAATTAGTAAAGTAATGTTAAATAATTTTAATTATAACCAGTGAAACAGAGAATGTTACCATCCCATCTGAAAAATCCACCTGATAAAGTGTTGACACGGGCCAGATTTTTATGCTATTTTGGCATTTGGTTGCAGTTGTTATGCAGACATCATTGGGTTTCACTGACTGAAGATGAACCTAGTCTGTGCTGCTGTTAGACCTTATTAACTGACTCTGACATTGCTCATTGTGTTTGTTGTTTGTGCAGCAAACCCAGATTCCAGACTACGCTGAGCTGATTGTCAAGTTCTTGGAGGCATTGATTGACAGCTACCTGCCAGCAGCTGACGAGGAACGAGGGGAGGAGCAACTGAGGACACCTACTTCCCCCTACCCTCCTACCAGCCAGAGCCAGCTTAGCATCACTGCCAACCTCAACCTGTCAAACTCGATGACCTCACTGGCCACTTCACAGCACTCACCAGGTGTCCATCTCTCTCTACAACAAAAAGCATACAGTCACTCTAACTCTCTGTATTAAAGCTTCCTGTTTTTTCACCTTGTCTACATGTTTTACTTCATCATCTAGTTGAAATCAAATCAAAATTTTCTCATCCAAGTCACAGTCCAGAGAGAAAGCTGGTCACATTCTTGTCCTACGTTACCTCCTTTTGTTTGAAAAGAAATTTATTGTAAAGGGTTAAATATTTTCCAGGAAATTTTCTTCATCATGAATCATCTCGAGGGGGTTAGATGCTGAGAATTATTTTTTGGGACTAGAATTACTGCTTACACAAAGAGAAGACTTTCACATAGAGTGCTTGCTCATAGTTATAAATTAACCTTATTAACAGGTGGATTTTCATAAATGTCACAGATGGCGGACATGATGAGTAGTGTTATCTCATGTCAGTCATCTGTCTGTGTCTTGTGTTACAGACAATAAAACCAAAAAAGTTAATCTGTTAGTGATTAATCATCAAAGAAGATTCACAGAAACATAAAGAGAACGGTTCATGTTACTTGAAGTTAGACTAAAAACATCTTTTTAAAGGAAAGTAGTCAGTGATGGGAGAGGTGATGTTTTAGATGTTCTAACTTGCACGACATGATCACTCCTGCGATCAAAGAGATCTCAATAAAGTCTCTGACGCAGTACTCACATCTACCAAACCTCCCACTACACTGGCAGCCCTGATGAAGCGTGGTTAAAAATACTAAATTTGCACTGTTTCCCTTTTCACCTTTATCTCTAGAACCAGGCTACAGTAACATCAGCAGCTCGTCTATTTAAGAATAGACGAGCTGCTGCAAATTCATAATAAGCGGGCGGTTCCGTTTTTGCATGCTCAACCCAGGAAGCACCCTTAGCTTAAACAAGCACCCGCTGTGAGGTATGGTTTATAGCTATTTCCAGAACAGGTCTGCCTTGGGCCTTGTGTTGTGTGCAGGATGTAACAAAGAGCACCTTCAGACACTGTCCTGACCTGATTCTTCAACAGTTTGTTATGAGGTTGAAGGATATAATATAGACATTTTAAGACTACTAGGAAATTAACAGTGAGTGGCAGTTTACTTTATTTGTACAATGAATACATGTCACATATAAAAACAAAAATTCTGTTAAAATGCAACCCAGTATAGAAAGGAAAAGAAACTCAAAGAGCTTATTTGAAGTCTGTTTAATTAGACAAACAATATTATAAACAAGCTAAGAGATGTTTCTAGAAAAAAAACACATTTACAAACTCTGCAAGTCTCCATAGAACCTAACCAAAAAAATTACCATTCTTAAACTGTTAGCATCCATCCATAAATCCATGTATTGTAGCAGTCATAAGGCACAGGCTAAATAGAGAGACAGACAGTCATTTTCATTGACAATTTGCATCAACCTAAGATGCATGCCTTTGGACTGGGAGGAAGCCGAAATACCAGAGATAAAGTCCACACACTGAGACGACATGCAAGCTCCACACAGAATGGGCCCCTGGATGTAGATGCAGGACCGTCTTGCTGTGAGGTGACAGTGCTAACCGCTGCACCACGTCTTCTTCGCAATACCTTTCATTCATCAGAATTGTAAATGTTTTAATTAGATAATTTCCCAAGATTAGAAATATGTGGTTGGTCTCAATAACAATATGATCTAAAGAGATTTTAAGAAAAATGAAATGGTCGAGAAAACAATCCCAGACAAAGGGAATGCCTTTAAAGCCTGTCATCCCTGTGTTCCTCCAGGTGTAGATAAGGAGAATGTCCAGTTGTCCCCCAGCTCAGCTTTGTCCAGTGGAGGTCGTACTCGCCATGGTTCAGCCAGTCAGGTCCAGAAGCAGCGCAGTGCTGGCAGCTTCAAGAGACCCAGCATCAAGAAGATTGTCTGATCGACCAGAGAAGACAACTGCCCCGTCACACATATACTTTCTTTCTCCCTCTCTCCACCTGTCCCAGGCCTGCCAGGCCTCATGCTGCACTCCACATTTACTCTTTAGTTCCTCCTTCACGGTTGTTGCTTTGGCAGAACAGGTGATCGTGTGTTTCGTAACAAGGAGGAATATTAGCAAGGGCAAACTTGAATTCTGCTGCTTGATTTTTATTTATTTTATAATTTTTTTATCATTATAATTGTTTTCTTTCTTTCTTTTTTTCTCAAATCTTTAAATTTAGACAGTACATGGTGTCAGACAGGCTCCTTCTCTTCATAGGGACAGCGTTTGGAAACACTTTAACTGTCCTGCAGTGAGGGAAGCCACACTTTAAGTGGAAAAAACTGAAGGGAAAATGGTGTGAATGGATTTGGATGTCGACTGTGATGTGTCTCGGTTGGCACAGTCCAAACAGGAAGTCTCTGACTTCAGGCAAGTCCCTTGGCCTTCCTCCAGACTAAATATTCCAGTGTCAGTGAGATGGACCAAACGACAACAGTAATAGGTGATTGGGTGTGTCTGCGAGAAAAGACCTCTACTCTGGACATCTCAGCTCCCCTCTCCCAGTACTGTACATATGTTACATAGATTATGTATAACTAGTCCTTAGTTCTAATTTAGATGTGGATGTTTTCTCCATGGTGTGCCTTTGTCAGGGTTTTTCAATGTGTACAATTTGTAAAGTAAAATTAAAATCTTGCTGGGGACAAAGACCAGGTACTAATCTTGGAGGCGAGCCATCCATATCTTCACAAGTTCACCAAGCTATGTCACGACAGGCCTCCAATGATCATCAAATATACAATCATCAATATACCCTGCTGCCTGAAAATATTTATCTTGTACAAGTAGATCATAGTACACGAATCATCTATTTACTTTCCATAAACTGTCTTTCAACATGAAGATTGCAAAACACTAGAGAAAATGCATCTGTAAATAGCTGCGAGCTTTCGGGTTTGTTTGGTTTTTCTGTCCTCGTGTTTTTTGTTGATATTTTATTATGAACTGTATTTTTTTTAGCAGCATAGCGTTAAATTTGTTTACACATGGACCATGAAAATTGAGTAATAGGCAATAATCCTCAACTCTCAAACTTTGTCAACCTCTACCTTTTTTTTTTCCTTCACACAAACAGGAAGAACACATTACTGTCAGCGTGGTGCAATATGTGGCCAACTTCTGAGTTACTTGTTCAAATAGAGATTTAACTCATAGTGTGGACAGCGTGGTTTCTAGGTGTGTTTCATCTCGGCAGTCTGAGCTGGATCCTTGAAAGTCCAACCAGAAAGCAGCTTCGTCTGTTAGAGGAGTTGACTGTGCTCTTCTGTTTTTAAATCTGACTAAAGTCACCACTGTTCCCTTCTGTACGAAAGTGAAAATCAAAAAACTTGTCACTGTCATGCAGCCAGAGTCTTGCCTCCTACTTGGCTCATAAATGAGCCCGTAGCTCACGTCCTGAGCCTCTGCCGTTTTGAGCTTTCAGTGATCTTTGCTGTGCAATCATCATTTTCATAACAAAATTATTACTAAATATTAGCTTTACTCACAGAAACTCATTACCTTTATTATTCAGGATGATTTTCAAAATAAATGTATTTTATTGACAAACACTTTGTTTTATCAGCAAACATTACCAGTATTGAAATAATAATATTCGTGTTTACTTTTCATGTTCTTATAAACATTGATTTTGAAAATGAGCCTAAAACAGACTTTTTTTTTTAAAAAAAATTGTGATTATAGCCATCAGCTGCTTTTTCCCCAGATGTCTTTGCTAAGATGGAGTATTAAGTAATCGTCCAACTGCCCGGCCCTTAAAACCATGTCTGAATCCCATCTACTGGACAGAAACTGGTTCTGAATTATGTCAACAGTGTCAGAAGCACCTGTTTCCAAGATGTAGGTGTCATGTTATCTTTATATACGCCTAATAGCTCACAGCAGTACCAAAAAGTGTAAAATTAGACAATTTTCTACAAAAATACCCAAGAACACAAAACAATAGGTCACAGAGCAGGACAAAGCACTAAGACTGTGACTTATGGTTCATTTCTATAGCTCCTTTGACCTTTTCTGAGAACAAAATGTTTGATCAAAGAGGGTGACAAAGTGACTGACTATAGTGGCAACTGACAGTGCTTGACATTTACTTTATATGTAGCTGCCCACAAAAAAAAATCAGGTATTCAGAAAGAAATGGGCATCATACCTCGCTCCATTTGGTATGGTTTTCTAGCATTACTGAAAAATGGTGAAATAAAATGTGGTTTCGGTTTCAGTCCTTAAAAGTAATTCCAGAGCTCCCAGTCCGCATGATCATACAGATGACAGGTCTTCACTTGCAGAGACTGAGCAGATTCTTTGGGGGAAGTACGTGGTAGTAAATGCTTTTCATCTGTGTGGCTTTAGAACGGTCTACATAATAAGAATTGTGTTTCAGCTCATTTACTACATATCACGGGAACTGTGCATCACTGCTGACTGTTTTCAAAGCATGCTGTTGTGTTTTAGATGCTGTACTGCAGTTCTAACTTTCAGGGCAGCCTGCATGTGGTAATAGAAAGTGAGATAACAAAAAAATCTGCAGTACAACCCAACACGTCTCTACGTGCAATGGTGTCAAAGTATAAGAAACCGGAATGGTTTACTTTTACACTCACACTGTTCCACTCACTACATATGTTGGTCACAATACTCCAAAAATTGTTCACAATTAAAATTAAATCATTAAAAATTATTGGCTCTTTCATTATTGGGTTTTTTAAACTGCCAGTCATTGCTATCATTATTGTCTTTCCATTATTATTATTACTCTTCACAATAACAATAAACCTCTGACAACACAAGCAGTCACGACGGTCAGTATAGATTACTTAACCTGCCTTGCAGGCTGATCTGGATGTTGGAATCTGTAGCTGTTTTGAGAAAATTACTTGCTTTGGAAGTGATCACAAAATTTGTAGTGATACTGTGTCCTGGACCTGTGCAGTTAGTCAAAACACTTTAATCTATGCATAAAAAGAGTTGAGTATTGTTGAACAACTAAGAATTTATTTTAAACATATTTTTTAAAGATTAATGTCATTTGTTGATACATCTGTGAATCGGTCGCAACAGATTTCTTTCCTTGTCTTGTAGTGGTCTGACAGGATGTTATTTTCTACTGTGCATGTAGCTCTTTCAGTCAGTATATCATGAGACTTGTCATAAAGGAGATAGAGAAATACTTTAATGAAGGATGTTTAGTTAAATAAATGAACACATGAAACGTGACTTCTTATGTTGGCCTCCATGAGGCCATCGCTAACAGATTTTCTTGTATAAAATCAAAGAGTCAAAATCAAACAAGAAATATGTATTGCTGAAGTCCTAACATTGTTTTAAAGTACAAGAAGTTAATAAATGCCCAAAGAGTTCCATTGATGTACAATCTGAAAGGGCCTGGAGGAAAAAAACATTTCTGAATGTTCCAGTGGGCTTCAGTCTTGCAGCTTTCTGGTCAGAGTGCTGAAAATGCAGGTAATTCTGGACACTTGACAGTTCTTCTATGTCAACTTCAGGCTACACAATTTGTCCATCTGAAATACTCATTCTGTCAGAATAGATGGTAATAGAGACCAAAATGTTTTGCCTTAATTTGACAGAGATGTATAATTGGATCCATCAGTATTGCTTCCTGACGAATCGTAGCATGGTGCCTTTCATGATTTGTGAGATGTCATTAGGATGGATTTAAAAGGAAGTGGCTGCTGGGAACAAGAAAAGTGTTGTCTGACACTAGCTCCCTCATCCACTTTTCTCATTTCCAGTGTGTAAATCCTCTCCTATAGTCTTAGCCCCTTACACCCAAAACATGAGTGGTGGCGGCGCAAATGCAAGGAGAAATGAGTCACCACAGCACCTATCTACAATGAACATGAACGTCAGTGTTTATAAAAAAAATTCACACTGACGTGACGAGAATGTATGGATGCAATTTTTTATACACTAGATGTGTATAGGTAAATCACGCCATCATTCATCTGAGAACTACAACTTTCATGCAGAGATGGATTTCCAGGTCACAGGCAGATGTGAAACTAGAGACTGTCAAAGATGGGCTGTTAGTGCACTCTGTATTACTGTTGGTTGTAGAAGTTGTATTATGAGGTAAAAAAATAAGGTAACCATTCTGTCAGATTGATTGTCATCCAATGTGAATTTAATAATGGGAATTTAAAAAAACAAAAAAACCATCAAATGTGATGTCATGTAATATTTTGTCTCTAATCCTGGCATTAGAAAGTGTTGGTGGTATGACTCACAGCTGTATAACTGCTAAAAAAAAAAAAAAAGCCCTTCCTATAATTTGAAGCATCTCCAGACCTCGAAGCTACTGATGATACTGAACAGATACCACGAGTGTGATGTGTCAAAATCTTATTTCACATCAGATTTTCCAAAATATTCTTTTCTAGAGCCACACTGCAGTCACTGAGATTATCCATTCTCCTTATGTAACTAGGCCTACTTGAAGATCAAAATGCAGCATCAAGTTTTCGCTCTTCTTTTTCTTTTGACCCTTCAATTTGTTAAAACTCAATGAGAAACTCATGAGATGTGGATCATACAGTCGGTGCAAATGATGCTGTTAAGGGACATATTTCTTTAGAGTTCAGTGTCAGAATTGCATTGAAACATCTCACGAGTAAGTCTGCTCACCACTCCTCACAAGTCAACTGTTGTTAAAGATATACTACAGAACTATGTCCACAGCCATCCGGTCAAAGAATCAGCTACTATACCTTTAACCAAACACAATCAGGAAACATCTGAAGGTCAGCTGTATTTGAGGAACATGGCAACAGGTTTCCATTATTTCCAGGTTTTAGTTTGACTTGTGTGAATGAAACTATTAAAAATATATATCCATAACCTCTGACACAAGTGGTTAACTTGCACTAATTTAAAAATGGTCATGGGTTTGTAAAGATGAAAAACCTCAAAATGCGGCATGTTTTATTTGATGTTATGCAAAATTCAATGTCTGTAGAGTATTAGCCGGAGTTTTGTTTTTAATGCAGTATGTGTGGAATTGTAAATACTTTGTGTACAATTTGAGATGGTATATTTACTATACTGTACATACGTGTGACATTGTATCATTTTGTTTTTGTAAAACAGTTAGTTTCTGTATAATAATAAACAAATTTAACTACTCCAGTGTTAGTAATAAAATGGTTTACTCTTCAAAATTATGAATTTGTGTGACATTTTTAGTAAATACATCTTGGCAACAATGTAAAATTAAGTTTCTAAAAAAAAAAGTGCTCGTAGGTCTGTTTCAGGTGAATATCTCATATCTTCATACTATCTTCTGCAGCATAGGTCCACCTACAAGGATGGAGTCAAAGTTCCTACAAACATACACTAAATGATGTAGACAGTGGACTACAGGCAATCTATAAATGATATGAAGATTGTTGTTCAGATTTAACTGAGTTGTGACACCAAAATCTTTGGTATGAAACATACCTTTTTTCTTTTGTGAATTACACTTGGTCATTATAAATAAAGATGCCGGAGAATATATATATTACTTATTTTATCTTCATCGTCAAAGTAATTCAGTTATGTTTTTCCATATATCCACTGGCACAGACAATAAGACGATATTATTAGCCAATTCAATCTATTTTTATAAATTGTAAAAACAACAACAACAACAAAAAAAAAAACATCAATACAAAATCAGAGCATAATTTCGTTTCTTTTACAGTTCTGTTTCCAAATTTGTAATTTAATATTTTAATACTTCTGGTCTTCACTATAAATTTGGTACCTAAAACAGATTACTAATTTATGCCTGTCTGCTATAAACCAGCATACAACTGATTTCTTGTGTTTGTGAAGTTACATTTCATTAATTGTAAAACCAAAAATAAAATGAGTCAGTTGGTTAAAATATAAAGCTGACCAGAGGCATCTACTACAAAGCAGGATTTTGGCTGGTCCAGGTAACTTCAGGGTTAACCCTGGGACGACCCACACCTCTGGAGCAATCATTTCTTAAGCCCTCAGATGAAGTAAGCCAGGTCAGCCAGCTATTGCTGTCCTCTCTCTCTTGCAGTCATCCTGTGTGATGATTGATGGGTCCATGTTGTCCCCACTAGCTCTGTGGAGGATATAGGGGTCCCCTCTCCTTGTGTTTCTTCACTCTGGTAATCAAGATGAGCTACCCCCCCCCCCCACACTCCTGAGAAGGCTTCCTTTTTTAAAGGTGGTCAATTCTCCCTCTGGTGTACTTTTCCCTCCTTCCACTCCTGGCAGCTTGGTGGGACAGGCAACTTTACCTCCTGGTTTTGTTACCTTAATTTGATGCTCAAGCTGAAGCCCTCTTGTCTTCTAAGCTGCATATTCTCCTTGTAGCATTGCTTTCACCTCAGCCTGATGTACCTTCTCTTGGCTGTAGCTGATTTCTGTTGCCTTTTTGGGTCTTACTTCTTAGAAGGGTCTCTAATACTGGGCTGTTTGGGTGTTAAAAGTTAGTTAGTTACACGCCCAGGAATGCCAAGATCTTCTCATGCCTGTGGAGTTTGGTAGAGATTGGATGAGATTTCTTTAAGTTATAGCAATTACGAGCTTCATGTGAAAATATTGAAATTTGCCAAAGCTGCCAGTTTCACACCCTTTAACAAAAACTCATAGTTTTTAATGTAACCCAAGACCAACTGTTCCCACTAGGTGGCGCTTTGACCATTGTCAAATATGGCAGATGAAATGTGTTCAGGGTCAAAGCCTTATCACATATGAAAAATTTGGTCCAGACTGGACAATGCATGTGTGGGTGACAGCATATTAAAATTCCATAGCAAATGATCAAAATTCGCTGTGGTGCCACGGAAACCCCCTTTGAAGAAAACTCAAAAGCTCTGCAGTTTAATATGGCCCAGGTCTGTAGTTTAGACTGACCAAATATGAAGTTGATCCGATAAAATCCCTAGGAGTTTGCAAAAGTACAACAAAATTTGCAAAATCAAAAGTTTCAACCAAAAATATCGCAGTTTTATGAGTTTTTGAGCATGTTAAAAAGACCATTTTTGGGGAAAATAATAGTAACTAGAAAGCGAAAATTTCAGAAGAAATTTTAAGTGTGCCTATGCCGCTGCTAATCAGTGTAGTTTGCCATTCATAAAGCTACAGAGAGCAAAACTCAGCAGAGCAGCCATTCTCCACCATGAACAATGGTAAAAACAAACACCGCTCGCGCCTCACAGATGACAGCTTACAGTTTTGGGTAAAGATGAAGTAACTTCGTACAGCCCCGATTTGCAGACGCTGTGCACAGAGGTTGATGAGCAGAAGTCCCATTGTACCACGGCAGACCTGACAATGTTTGCATGAACACGCTTTGAAGCATTACGTTATGGACCACTTTTCACACATGGCTGGTGTACCCACACAGCCGGCCAACTCCCATAACTTCTTACCTGAAATTCAGTTCACCTCACGCTCCTGCCTTCGGTTTCCAGCATCATCAGCCCATATAAACGAAAAATAAGTCCAGCTAAAACACAGACTGTCGGCGAGCGATCGGGTGTTAAAACGACTTTCAGCCGCCTCACTGTAAGCCAAGCCTGGGTGCTTTCTCACGAAGGGTCGCTAGCGGCGCTAGCTAGCGGCGCTAGCTAGCTAGCCGGCTATCAGCAACACGTAAGAGAATTGTCGCTAATATGGGATGTCTTGATAAAACGAGCAGATATTTGAAGTTTTTTTTTTTCAACAATATGTTTATTAAAGTTTTACATATAAACATATATAAAGTACATACACAAACAAATTTACACAATAAACGAAACACAAGGTACATTCAATGAAAGCACTTGAGTCCATGAGACTTCTGACAGATTTTAAAGAATAATTTTCAGGTTGCAGTATATGGTTGTGGTCCTGTACAGGGAATAGTTAGGCTGTCCCTGTCTCACGCAGTAAACCAGATAGATCTTTATTCTTAATATACTGGATGTAGCGCCCCCAAATTTTCTGGAAAATTTCTTGTTTATCTTTTAGAGTATATGTAATTTTCTCTAATGGTAAACATAAAGACAATTCTTTGAACCAATGTGAAATATTTGGTTTGCCAAGACTTCTCCACGTTAGAGCTATCACTCTCTTTGCTTGTAGTATTCCCATATTTATGAAGATTTTTTCAAAATGATTTATGTTACATCCTACAGGATATAATCCCAGTAGGAAAAGTTTGGGATACATCACAAGTTTAATTGACAAAATCTCCTTTATCATTACTCTAACCTCTTCCCAAAACTCCTTTATTTTTGGACATGACCATAAACAGTGGAGCAATGTGCCCTTATCTTCTTCACATCTATTACAGATGTCAGGGATCTGCATATTAAATTTGTTAAGTTTTTCTGGTGTTATGTACACTCTCATCAACCAATTAAATTGTAGCAATTTTAGACGTGAGTTACCTGTCTGTGTGTGGGCTAGCTTACATGCTTTACTCCATTGTTCCACTGTCAATTCCTCCTGTAAGTCATACCTCCAAGCTTCAAGCTTAGCAGCAGATGAATCAGGAGAGGATGTCATCATCAAGTTATATAATTCAGATATCATTCCACTACCAGTGGGGTTTTTGGTTAGGATTTTCTCTAATGTGGACAGCGGAGTTTTTAAGTCTGTTGGTTCTTGTCTTTGGGAGAATCAACCTGTCACTGAACAGACTCTTCTGGCTAATTACTATGATTTAGCAGAATTACTATATTTAGCACAAATCCTATAAAATAGCAGAAATTCTATGTTTTAGCAGAAATACTGTATTTATCACAAATACCAAAAAGTAGCAGAAATACTATGATTTAGCAGGAACACTATGATTTGGTAGAAATCCTATAATTCAGCAGAAATACTATTATTAAGCAGAATTACTATATTTAGCACAAATCCTATAAAATAGCAGAAACTCTATGTTTTAGCAGAAATACTGTATTTATCACCAATACTCAAAAAGTAGCAGAAATACTACGATTTGGTAGAAATCCTATAATTCAGCAGAAATACTATTATTAAGCAGAAATACTATATATAGCATAAATCTTATAAAATAGCAGAAATAGCATGATTTAACAGAATAGTAATAACTTAAATAGAAAAATTGGAAAAGCAAAATGGACAGCTGAAAAAATGCTGAACATGGTAAGGGTTGCTCAAATGTGCTTGTTGAAAGGTAAAAAGTTGACAAAAAAAGAAAAGAAAGAAATAACAGCCAGCAGATACACACAATTACAATTATGGACACAAATGGAAACACAAATGCACAGAGAGACACACACACAGGATGTAATCGAGTCAACCAGTCTAAATATAATCAATTTGAATCCTACAATGACATGCTGCCATAAAAAGGGTCTCTCTCTCTCTCACACACACACACACACACACACACACACACACACACACACACACACACACACACACACACACACACACACACAGCAGCAAGTGAACAAACAGGGGCTGTGCATACTGTGTTTCCTGTATGTCTCTAGGTCAGTCAAGCAGCCTGGAGCTGCTGAATTTGAATCCACCAATCAGAGAGGCTGTGTACTTTTTCCCGCCAAAACTGGTGCACCAAGTGCAGGCTTTTACACACGCAGCACAGAGACAGAAAGGATTTTTGCTGTTTATTTCTCATAGTGAGGATTCCCCTCAAACAAATGGCTATAATTTCCTAACCGTAGGGGCTAGAACTGTCATTCTTACACCGTTTTGTTCAGAAGAGATCGGGGAATCTTAAAGTGACAATTTATCATTAAAATATGAATTATTGAAGATATTTGACTTCTAATGCACCATAACTGAGTAGAGGCAAAGCGAAAACTGCCTTGACCTCCCCTCAAACAACGTTTTGTAACTCGAAATCTATTTGGAGCATCGATATCATTCTTTCACCGTAAGACACAGCAGGCTTTGGTGAACAGTCATGGAAATTTTCAGGTCTCTGTGGAAATCCATCAAAAAGATATGACGAGAGAAATAATTGCCTCATTTCCAGAGTTTGAAATCTGAAGAAATCTGAGCGAGGGACAAATTTCCTACCCTCAAACAAGTGTAATTCATGGCCAAACGGTAATAGGTGAGGAAAAAATTCTTGAATTGTGAGAATCAGGGATGCCTGAAGATATATTGGCACAAGCGTCATGTCTCAACTTTGTTTCGTTAAGGAGATATGACGATTTGAAAATGCCTCTCATTAGAGAATTCCAGCACTGATTTTGAAGAAACTCTCCATTGAGTTTCTATGGAGAGTTTTCAAACTTCATGTTACTCTGAGGAGATTTGCAAAAAATCTGTAAGTCCCACAACAATGATAGTGACATTTTCTGAAAGCCAGCAAAAATACCTACGTTTTGATGTATAATTTTTGGGGGTTGAGTGAAAATTGAGCGAGTAGCAAGAAGTTGTTCAGACATGAAGAGAAAATTCAGAAAGGACAAGTGCACACTCTGAGTTAATTGCATAGCAACCATAACAACGCATGTATTTTCTGAAAAATCACAATTTTGCAACTGAAAACTTAAAGAGGTATAAGATTAAAACGGTAGAAGATCTGAAAAAGCTGAATCATACTGGAATAGCCCAATAATCTGAGAACATTTTAAAGTTTGAATGGAGTTTCTAGGTGAAAGTATGAGGAAGTAGTTAAGTTTCAAAAACAAGCAAGTTTTAGCAGAATTGCGGAAGTTTTCCATTCATTTCAATGGGACAAAAAAAAGGAAAAAAGTGTAATATTTTAAAAAGTATAATAGTAATAAACACCAAAAGTCATAGCTGCAATAAGCAGAAAGAGCAGAACAGTATAGAGTTTGAACGGAGAAAATCGGACAAAAACTGCGGAAGTAGTTAAGCGCCGAAAAACGTACGGAAGCAACTTGAAGATGAAGAAAAGATAAAGAACTAGAAAAATTTGCATTTCCTGCGAAAATGCAGTGTGGATGCTGTAATGCTGAAGCTGTCTGCTAAAAATAGCTGAAAAAGCTGAAAAGTTGCAGAAATTGTAAAAATTTTGCAGAAGCTAAGGAACTTTGCTAAAATGTAGTAACTTAGCAGAACTGCAATATCTTAGAGGAAACATAATACTTGGCAGAAATAAAATAGCATAGCAGAACTTAGCAGAAACATTGTAAGTTACCAGAAACACGATAACTTCTCAAAAATACAAGAATTTAAGAGAAATAGTATAAGATAACAGAAAGAATATATTTAGCCAAACATTCTTAATCATTACAGAAATACTATGATTTAGAAAAACAGTACAACATAGCAGAAATGCAGTGATTTACCAGAGACACTGTAATATACTATTAATATTGAAATTTTAAAATAAATACTGTTTTAGCAAAAATACTCCAGTTTAGCACAAATGTTATTAACATAGCAGAAATACTATTCTATAGCAGAAATGCTATATTTAGAAAGAAAAATATAATATAGTAGAATTACTATGATTTAGCAGAAATCCTACAATATAGCTTAATAACAATGATTTAGAACAGATACTATGATTGATCAGAATAGTAATAACTTAAGTGAAAATATTGGAAAGGTAAAATGACAAGCTGAATAAAAAGGAACATGGTTAAGTTCGCTCAAAACTAATTTTTGTTCACCTGTGAAAAAATAAAATAAAAATACATTTAGAAAAAAAACAAATAAGAACAGCCAATAGATATACACAAAATCAAATAAAGATACACAAATCACCAAATACACAGAAATCGAAATAGGGGTACACAAATGTACAGAGAGAGACACACAGACAGGGTCTATGCCAGTCAAACAGTCTGAATATATTATATTTTTATCCAACAATGAGATGCTGCCCTAAAAATGGTCTCTCTCTCTCTCTCTCTCTCTCTCTCTCTCTCTCTCGCACACACACAAACACACACACACACGCGTGCACACACACACACAGCAGCAGCAGCAGCATCAGCAAGTGAACAGGGGCTGTTAACAGCATGTTTCTAGGTCAGTCAAACAGCTGTGAGCTTCTTAATTTGAATCCACCAATCAGAGAGGCTGTGTGCTTTTCCCTGCCAAAACTGGTGCACTAGGTGCAGGCTTTTACAGCACAGAGAGAGACAGGATTTTTGCAGTCTATTTCTCATAGTGAGGACTCCCCTCAAACAAACAGCCATAAATTCCTAACCGTAGGGGCTAAAACGGTCATTCTTAGACTGTTTTGTTCAGAAGACATGGGAGAATCTTGAAATGTTGACCATTTAAAATAAAAATATGAAACATTATAGATATATGACATAGATGATTGGTTATCTAAGAAGCCACGAGGGCCCCAATATGCAAATTTAAATGTGCCAGGCCTCAGATATGATTGGTTGTCTTAAAAGCCATGAATGCCCCAATATGCAAATTTGAATGTGCAAGCCCTCAGACATGATTGGTTGTCTTAGAAGCCATTGAAAAAGCAGTAAAACTGTACTATGATTTGGTAGAAAAACTATAATTAATCAAAAATACTATATTTAGCAGAAATAGTATTTTTTAGCAGAAACACTACATTTAGCACAAATCTTATGAAATTGCAGAAATAGTATGATTCAGCAGAAATGCTGCATTTAGCACAAATACTGAAAAGCAGCAGAAATGCTATGACTTAGCACAATAGTAATAACTTAAATAGAAAAATTGGAAAAGCAAAATGAACAGCTGAAAAATTCCTGAACATGCTAAGGGACACTCAAATGTAATTGTTAAATGAAAAAAGAATCAGCAAAAAAAAGTATAACAGTCACACAATCACAAATATGGACACATATGGAAACACACAAGCACAGAGAGACACACAGGATCAAATTCAGTCAACAAGTCTAAATATATTAAATTAAAATCATACAATAAGATGCTCCAATAGAAATTCTCTCTCGCCCTCTCTATCTCTCTCTCTTTGTCACACACACACACACACACAAACACACACACACACACACACACACACACACACACACACACACACACACACACACACACACACACACAGGGAGAGAACAGCACGTTTGTAGGTCATTCAAGCAGCCTGGGAGCTACTAAATTTGAATCCACCAATCAGAGAGGCTGTGTACGTTTTCCCGCCAAAACAGGTGCAACTGCTTACACATACGCAGCATAGAGAGAGCCAAACACACAGGGTCTATGCCAGTCAACCAGTCTGAATATATTAAATTTCTATCCACCAATGAGATGCTGCTCCTAAAAAGGTCTTTGTGTGTGTCTTTCTTTCTCTCTCTCTCTCTCTCTCTCTCTCCCTCCCTCCCTGTCTCTCTCTCTCTCTCTCTCTCACACACACACACACACTCACACACACACACACAGCAGCAGCAGGTGAACAGCATGTTTCTAGGTCAGTAAAACAGCTGTGAGCTTCTCAATTTGAATCCACCAATCAGAGAGGCTGTGTGCTTTTTCCCGCCAAAACTGGTGCACCAAGTGCAGGCTTTTACACATGCAGCACAGAGAGAGAAAGAATTTTTGCAGTCTATTTCTCATAGTCAGGACTCCCCTCAAACAAATAGTCATAAATTCCTAACCGTAGGGGCTAAAACAGTCATTCTTAGACCGTTTTGTTCAGAAGACATAGGGGAATCTTGAAATGTTGACCATTTAAAATACAAATATGAAATATTATAGATATATGACATAGATGATTGGTTGGCTTAGAAGCCATGAATGACCCAATATGCAAATTTGAATGTGCCAGGGCTCAGATATGATTGGTTGTCTTAGAAGCCATGAAGGCCCCAATATGCAAATTTGAATGTGCCAGGGCTCAGATATGATTGGCTGGCTGGGAAGCCGTCCAGGTCCTGATAGGTAAGTTTGAATATTACAGTCCTTACAGAGGACTGACTCCCTGGGGACCTGGCAGAAATATATAGAAATACAATGATTACCCAGAAATACTGCATTTAGTAGAAATACTATGTTTTAGCACAAATACTATAAAATGGCAGAAATACTATAATTAAGCAGAAATATTATATTAAGTACAAATCCTATAAAATAGCAGAAATAGTATGATTTAGCACAAATGCTGTATGTAGCACAAATACTGTAAATCAGCAGAAATGCTATGACTTAGCACAATAGTAATAAGTTAAATACAAAAATTGGAGAAGCAAAATGGACAGCTGAAAAAATCCTGAACATGCTAAGGGTCCCTCAAATGTAATTGTTAAATGAAAACAAATCAGCAAAAAAAAAAGTATAACAGTCACACAATCACAAATATGAACACATATGGAAACACACAAGCACAGAGAGACACACAGGATCAAATTCAGTCAACCAGTCTAAATATATTGAATTTGAATCATACAATAAGTTGCTCCCATAAAAAGTCTCTCTCTCTCTCTCTCTCTCTCTCTCTCTCTCTCTCTCTGTGTCACACACACACACACACACACACACACACACACACACACACACACACACACACACACACACACACACAGGGAGAGAAAATCAAGTATCTAGGTCAGTCAAGCAGCCTGGGAGCTGCTAAATTTGAATCCACCAATCAGAGAGGCTGTGCACTTTTTCCCGCCAAAACAGGTGCACCTCTTTTTACACACACGCAGCACAGAGACAGGATTTGTGCTGTCTACTTTTCATAGTCAGGATTCCCCTCAAACAAATGGCTATAATTTCCTAACCGTAGGGGCTAGAACAGTCATTCTTACACCGTTTTGTTCAGAAGAGATGGGGGAATCTTGAAATGTTGACCATTTAAAATACAAATATGAAATATTAAAGATATATGACATAGATGATTGGTTGGCTTAGAAGCCATGAAGGCCCCAATATGCAAATTTGAATGTGCCAGGACTCAGATATGATTGGCTGTCTGGGAAGCCATGAAGCCAACAATATGCAAATTTGAATGTGCCAGGACTCAGATATGATTGGTTGTCTTAGAAGCCATGAATGCCCCAATATGCAAATTTTAATGTGCAAGCCCTCAGATGTGATTGGCTGGCTGGGAAGCTGTCCAGGTCCTGATATGTTCATTTGAATATTACAGTCCTTACAGAGGACTGACTCCCTGGGGACCTGGCAGAAATATATAGAAATACAATGATTACCCAGAAATACTGCATTTAGTAGAAATACTATGTTTTAGCACAAATACTATAAAATGGCAGAAATACTATAATTAAGCAGAAATATTATATTAAGTACAAATCCTATAAAATAGCAGAAATAGTATGATTTAGCACAAATGCTGTATTTAGCACAAATCTTATAAAATAGCAGAAATAGTATGATTTAGCAGAAATGCTGTATTTAGCACAAATACTGAAAAGTAGCAGAAATGCTATGACTTAGCACAATAGTAATAACTTAAATAGAAAAATTGGAAAAGCAAAATGAACAGCTGAAAAAAGTCCCACAATCACAAATATGGACACATATGGAAACACACAAGCACAGAGAGACATACACAGGATCAAATTCAGTCAACCAGTCTAAATATATTGAATTTAAATCATGCAATAAGATGCTCCCATAAAAACTCTCTCTCGCCCTCTCTTTCTCTCTCTCTCTGTCACACACACACACACACACACACACACACACACACACACACACACACACACACACACACACACACGGGGAGAAAAAATCAAGTTTCTAGGTCAGTCAAGCAGCCTGGGAGCTGCTAAATTTGAATCCACCAATCAGAGAGGCTGTGTACTTTTTCCCGCCAAAACAGGTGCACCTGTTTTTAAACACACGCAGCACAGAGACAGGATTTGTGCTGTCTATTTTTCATAGTCAGGATTCCCCTCAAATAAATGGCTATAATTTCCTAACCGTAGGGGCTAGAACAGTCATTCTTACACCGTTTTGTTCAGAAGAGATGGGGGAATCTTTCAGTGTTGACAATTTATCATTAAAATATGAATTATTAAAGATATTTGACTTGTAATGCACATAACTGAGTAGAGGCGAAGAGAAAACTGCCCTGACGTGCCCTCGAACAAAGCTTTGTAACTCTAAATCTCTTTGGAGTATCGATATCATTCTTTCACCGTAAGAGACAGCAGGCTTTGGTGGACAGTCATGGAAATTTTCAGGTCTCTGTGGAAATCCAACAAAAAGTTATGACGAGAGAAAAAAGTGGTTCATTTCCAGAGTTTGAAATCTGAAGAAATCTAAGCGAAGGACGAATTTCCTACCCTCAAACAAGTCTAACTCATTTCAGAACGGTAATAGGTGAGAAACAAATTCTTGAATTGTGAGCGTCAGGAGTGTCTGAAGATATACTGGGACAAGCCTCATGTTTTAACTTCGCTTCGTTAAGGAGATATGACGATTCGAATATGCCTCTCATGACAGAAATCCAGCGGTGATTTTGAACAAACTCTCCATTGACTTTGTATGGAGACTTTTCCGACCTTGTGTTGGTCTGAGGGGATTTGGCAAAATCCTATAAATCCCACAACAATGATAGTGACATTTTCTGAAAGCCAGCAAAAATACCTACGTTTTGATGTATAATTTTTGTGAGTTGAGTGAAAATTGAGCGAGTAGCAAGAAGTTGTTCGGACATGAAGAGAAGACTGCAAAACCTTCAGTGGCACACTGGAAGCCAAGACCATAGCAACCATAACAACGCATGTATTTTGTGAAAAATCACAAAAATGAAACTCAAAACTTTAAGAGGTATAAAAGTAAAACGGTAAAAGATTTGAAAAAGCTGACTTATACCTGAATAGCCCAATAATTTGAGAATATTTTAAAGTTTGAATGGTTGTTCTACGTGTAAATATGAGGAAGTAGTTAAGTTTCAAAAACAAGCAAATTTTAGCAGAATTGCGGAAGTTTCCCATTCATTTCAATGGGACAAATTAAAGGAAAAAAGCTTAATATTTTAAAAAGTATAATAGCAAAAAATACCAAAAGTCATAGCACACATTAGCAGAAATAGCAGAATAGTTTAAAATTTGAACGGTGAAAATCGGCTGAAAATTGTGGAAGTAGAAAAGTGCCAAAAAAAGTGCAAAAGTGGCAACTAGAATAATAAAGTAGGATAATAAAGAACTAGAAAAATTTGCATTTCCTGCGAAAATGCTGTGTGGATGCCTTAATGCTGAAGCTGTCTGCTGAAAAGCTGAAAAAGATGAAAAGTTGCAAAGACTTGTATGGTGGTGAAAAAAAAAACGTTGCCCTGAGCAGGATTCGAACCTGGCCCTCTTAGTCTCAAGGCGGCTACTCATCTCACTAAGCCAAAGTCACTCTCAATTAGTCAAACTCATTCTCACAAAGAAGAGATGGAGAGACTGACAATTTTGCTGAAATGAGCAGAAGTTGCTGAGAATTGTGCTGGTAAGAGGAGAAAAGGCTGAAAACTTTGCAGAAAAGAGATGAATCAGCAGAATTTCTGCTCAAAAGAGTTTTTTTCTGAAAAAAGCTGATATTTCTGCTGATAAGAGGTGAAAAGGCTGAAAATTTTGCAGAAGAGGTGAATAAGCAGAAATTGGCCTTAAAAGAGGTGAAAGTTCTGCTGAAAAGAGTTCAATCAGCAGAATTTCTGCTGAAAAGAGGTTTTTGCTGAAAACAGCTGAAAAAGCTGGGATTTGTGCTGAAAAGTGCTGAAAAAACTGAAAATTTTGCTGAAAAGGGGTGAAAAAGCTGAAATTGAGTTAGAAAGAGTTAAAAAAGTTTAATTGTTAACTGAAAGAAATGTTGCCATAAGCGGGATTTGAACCCAGGCCTCCCAGTCTGAGAACGGCTGCTCATCTCACTGAGCTAAAACACAGCTCAGCCCAGCGAGCAGAAACAAGTGACCACATTGATAATGTGTTCCATTCATTTCAATGGGCAAAAATATTGCAAAAAATATTCAATATCTTAGTTATGAGCACCAAAAGTCATAGCAGTCGTTAGTAGAAAGAGCAGAATTTTTTAAAGTTTGAACTGAGAAAATCGGCTGAAAACTGAGGGAGTAGTTAAGTGCCAAAAAACGGAGCAACTAGAAGAATAAAAATAAAGAATAAAGACAAACAGGAACACACTAGAAAAAATTGCATTTCCTGTGAAAATGCTGTGTGGATGCCTTAACGCTGAAGCTGTCTGCTGAAAAGCTGAAAAAGATGAAAAGTTGCAAAAAGTTGTATGGTGGTGAAAAAAAAATGTGGCCCTGAGCAGGATTCGAACCTGGCCCTCCTGGGCTCAAGGCAGAGACTCATCACACTGTGCCAAACTCACTCTCACAAAAAAAGAGATGGAGAGACTGACAATTATGGTGGAATGAGCAGAAGCTGCTGAGAATTGTGCTGATGAGAGGTGAAAAGGCTGAAAATTTTGCAGAAAAGAGGTGAACCAGCAGAATTTCTGCAGAAAAGAGGCCGAACAACCTGGTTCTGCTCAAATTCACCAATCAGAGGTACTGCTTCTGTCTGCTTCATCAGGCTGTGTACTTGTATATATTTCTGCAAATTTATTGTGCTGATAAGAGGTGAAAAGGCTGAAAATTTTGCAGAAAAGAGGTGAATCAGCAGAATTTCTGCAGAAAAGAGGCAAAGAAGCAGAAACTTGCACTGAAAAGAGATGAATCAGCAGAGTTTCTGCTGAAAAGAGTTTTTTTTCTGAAAACAGCCAAAGAAGCTGGAATTTGTGCTGAAAAGGGGTGAAAAAAATGAAAATTTTGCTGAAAAGGGGTGAAGAAGCTAAAGTGTACCAAATCAAAGTATTTGTGCCAAAACATAGTGTTTCTGCCATATTGTGGTACTACTACATTACAACATGAATATGGATTAAAGATGAAAGAAACTGGCAACAAATTCCTCCACTACAAACCAGTCTGATACCACTTCTTTGCAGTGTTCACATTTTCACATTTAGTAAGGCACTACCCAAAAGGCGCCACAAGAGGGCACTCCAACACAAGAGATGACCTATGTACACTGATGCACTTAGTAACAGTCAGCCTCCTACTTTGCCACTACGTAATACAGCGGAAATATAGTAGCAGAAATACAATGTTTTTGCAGAAACACTGTAATTTCACTCAAATACTATGAAATAGCAGTAATACTATGATTTGGCAGAAATACTATGTTTCAGTACAAATACTATGACAAAGCAGAAATACTATGACTTAGAAGTAATACTATAACAAAAGGGATTCCTCAAAATACTATGAAATTGCAGTAATTCTATGATTTGGCAGAAATACTGTACTTCGTACAAATACAATGCTTTGGTAAAAATACTATATTTTGATTTTAACTCTATGATTTTAAAAAGATGAAAGCATTGAAAAAGGTGAAAAGGCTGAAAATTTTGCAGAAAAGAGGTGAGTCAGCAGAATTTCTGCTGAAAAGAGGTAAAGAAGCAAGAACGTTGCGCTGAAAAGAGACGAATCAGCAGAATTTCTGCTCAAAAGAGGTTTTTCCTGAAAAAAGCTGATATTTGTGCTGAAAAGAGGTGAAAAGGCTGAAAATTTTGCAGAAGATGTGAATAAGCAGAATTTGGGCTGAAAAGAGGTGCAAATTCTGCTGAAAAGAGTTCAATCAGCAGAACTTCTGCTGAAAAGAGTTCTGCAGAACCCTTTTCAGAATTCTGCTGAAAAGATGTTTTTGCTGAAAATAGCTGAAAAAGGTGGGATTTGTGCTGAAAACTGGTGAAAAAACTGAAAATTTTGCTGAAAAGGGGTGAAAAAGCTGAAATTGAGTTAAAAAAGTTCAACTGTTAACTGAAAGAAATGTTGCCATAAGTGGGATTTGAACCCGGGCCTCCCAGTCTGAGAACGGATGCTCATCTCACTGAGCTAAAACACAGCCCAGCCCGGCAAGGAAAATCAGTGACACCACTGATAATATGGCAGAAATGGGCAAAAAATATTGCAAAAAAAATTCAATATCTCAAAAAGTATAGAAGTTATGAGCACCAAAAGTCATAGCGCACATTAGCAGAAAGAGCAGAATTTTTTAAAGTTTGAACTGAGAAAATCGGCTGAAAACTGAGGGAGTAGTTAAGCGCCAAAAAACGTACGGAAGCAACTAGAATAAAGTAGAATAAAGAACTAGAAAAAATTGCATTTCCTGCGAAAATGCTGTGTGGATGCCTTAACGCTGAAGCTGTCTGCTGAAAAGCTGAAAAAGATGAAAAGTTGCAAAAAGTTGTAGGGTGGTGGAAAAAAAAGTCTCCCTGAGCAGGATTCGAACCTGGCCCTCCTAGTCTAAAGGCAGCTACTCATCTCACTGAACCAAAGTCATTCTCACAAAAAACAGCTGGAGAGACGGACAATTTTGGTGAAATGAGCAGAAGCTGCTGAGAATTGTGCTGATAAGAGGAGAAAAGGCTGAAAATTTTACAGAAAAGAAGTGAATCAGCAGAATTTCTGCTGAAAAGAGGTAAAGAAGCAGAATGTTGCGCTGAAAAGAGATGAATCAGCAGATATTCTGCTCAAAAGAGTTTTTTCTGAAAACAGCTGAGATTTGTGCTAATAAGAGGTGAAAA
Organism: Pelmatolapia mariae; assembly: GCF_036321145.2. Taxonomy (NCBI): domain Eukaryota; kingdom Metazoa; phylum Chordata; class Actinopteri; order Cichliformes; family Cichlidae; genus Pelmatolapia; species Pelmatolapia mariae. The sequence continues at coordinate 4,633,849 of NC_086239.1, read as the reverse complement.
GGCTGAAAATTTTGCAGAGGAGGTGAATAGGCAGAATTTAGGCTGAAAAGAGGTGAAAATTCTGCTAAAGACTTCAATCAGCAGAATTTCTGCTGAAAAGAGTTCTGCAGAATTCTGCTGAAAAGAGGTTTTTGCTGAAAATAGCTGAAAAAGCTGGGATTTTTGCTGAAAAAGTGGTGGAAAAATTGAAAATTTTGCTGAAAAGGGGTGAAAAAGCTGAAATTGAGTTAAAAAGAGTTAAAAAAGTTTAATTGTTAACTGAAAGAAATGTTGCCATAAGCGGGATTTGAACCCAGGCCTCCCAGTCTGAGAACGGCAGCAAAACTTCCATATTGTGGTACTACTACATTACAACATGAATACGGATTAAAGATGAAATAAACTGGCAACAAATTCCTCAACTACAAACCAGTCTGATACCACTTATTTGCAATGTTCACGTTTACTAAGTCACTACCCAAAAGGCGCCACAAGAGGGCACTCCAACACAAGAGATGACCTATGTACACTGATGCACTTAGTAACAGTCAGCCTCCTACTTTGCCACTATGTAATACAGCGGAAATACAGTAGCAGAAATACAATGTTTTTGCAGAAACACTGTAATTTCACTCAAATACTATGAAATAGCAGTAATACTATGATTTGGCAGAAATACTATGTTTCAGTACAAATACTATGACAAAGCAGAAATACTATGACTTAGAAGTAATACTATAACAAAAGGGATTCCTCAAAATACTATGAAATTGCAGTAATTTTAACTCTATGATTTGACAAAGATGAAAGCATTGAAAAACATGAAAAGGCTGAAATGAGCAGAAAAGACATGAATCAGCAGAATTTCTGCAGAACAGAGGCAAAGAAGCAGAACGTTGCGCTGAAAAGAGGTGAATGAGCAGAATTTCTGCTGAAAAGAGGCAGAATTTCTGCTGAAAAGAGGCAGAAGGTTCTGTATGTAGAAAAAGAAACACGATGAACCATGTGTGAAATAAATAAAGAAATGAAATGAAAGAACAACCTGATTCAGCTCAAATTCATCAATCAGAGCTACTGCCTCTTTCTGCTTCATTAGGCTGGGTACTTGTATGTATTTCGGTCCATATTAGAAAAGCTGCTAAAATGATAAAACTTTGCAGAATTGTAATAAATGATCAATATAAATGACAGGTCTGTGATAGTGTATAAATTTGTAGTGAAAAAACAAATGTTGACCAAGGTGGGATTGAACCCACGACCTTTGAGGTGCAGAGCCGTGTCATTACTGATTGCGCCACCTGGCAAGGGGGCGGGCGGCTGAAAGACAGACATTTGGGCAGTCAGAAAATAGATTGCGGTGAGCGGCGAAAAGCGCCGTTTTTTGGAGTTACAAAACGTCGTGTAACTAAAAAACTGAGAGAAGGACAGATTTCTGCTAAAAAAAGAGGTGTAGACGCGCTTGATGGAAATGGCTTCATGTGTAAGGGTACACTGAAGAGTGTCAAGAAAGAAGAGTGCATGTAAGTAGGGAAGATGTGTAACAACTGTCACAGGCAGGACTCGAACCTCTGCCACCGGGTCCCACAGCAGCGGCTCAACCCTCTGAGCCAAATGAGGTCTGGTCACAAAGGGGGCGGGTGTCTAAGACACAGAGACTTGAGCAGTTAGAATTAGTGAGAGGTGAAAAACGCCGGTTTTTGGAGTTACAAAACGTCGTGTAACTCAAAAACTAGGAGGGCTAGCAGCATAATTCTTGTACTAGGTGAATCAGCGGACTTTGGTGTATTTTGACTGCGATTTCCATAGCTCTTTGTACCTCCGTCGCGGAGATATGACGAGAGAAGAAACGGCTTCATTTCCAGAGTTTGAAAACTGAGAGAAGGACAGATTTCTGCTAAAAAAAGAGGTGTAGACGCGCTTGATGGAAATGGCTTCATGTGTAAGGGTACACTGAAGAGTGTCAAGAAAGAAGAGTGCATGTAAGTAGGGAAGATGTGTAACAACTGTCACACGCAGGACTCGAACCTCTGCCACCGGGTCCCACAGCAGCGGCTCAACCCTCTGAGCCAAATGAGGTCTGGTCACAAAAGGGGCGGGTGTCTAAGACACAGAGACTTGAGCAGTTAGAATTAGTGAGAGGTGAAAAACGCCGGTTTTTGGAGTTACAAAACGTCGTGTAACTCAAAAACTAGGAGGGCTAGCAGCATAATTCTTGTACTAGGTGAATCAGCGGACTTTGGTGTATTTTGACTGCGATTTCCATAGCTCTTTGTACCTCCGTCGCGGAGATATGACGAGAGAAGAAACGGCTTCATTTCCAGAGTTTGAAAACTGAGAGAAGGACAGATTTCTGCTAAAAAAAGAGGTGTAGACGCGCTTGATGGAAATGGCTTCATGTGTAAGGGTACACTGAAGAGTGTCAAGAAAGAAGAGTGCATGCAAGTAGGGAAGATGTGTAACAACTGTCACACGCAGGACTCGAACCTCTGCCACCGGGTCCCACAGCAGCGGCTCAACCCTCTGAGCCAAATGAGGTCTGGTCACAAAGGGGGCGGGTGTCTAAGACACAGAGACTTGAGCAGTTAGAATTAGTGAGAGGTGAAAAACGCCGGTTTTTGGAGTTACAAAACATCGTGTAACTCAAAAACTAGGAGGGCTAGCAGCATAATTCTTGTACTGGGTGAATCAGCGGACTTTGGTGTATTGTGACTGCGATTTTCATAGCTCTTTGTACCTCCGTCGCGGAGATATGACGAGAGAAGAAACGGCTTCATTTTCAGAGTGTGAGAACTGAGAGGAGGACAGATTTCCACCCCTCAAACAAACGTAATTCATGGCTCAACGGTAAGACGAATGTAAAAACTGCTTCCACTGTGAGTGTCAGGAGTGTCTGAAGATATATTGGCACAAGCCTCATGTCCTAACTTTGTTTTGTTAAAGAGATTTGACGATTTGAAAATCCCTCTCATTAGAGAATTTCAGCTCTGAATTTCAAAACCTCCACATAGACTTTGAATGGGGATTTGTCACACCTTGTGTCACTTCGAGGCAAATTGCGAAAAAACGGTAAATCTCACAATAAAGATAGTAACATTGCCTGAAAGACAGCAAAAATACCTACGTTTTGATGTATAATTTGTGGCTGTTGAGTGGAAATTGAGCGAGTAGCAAGAAGTTGTTCGGACATGAAGAGAAAATTCAGAACAGACCAGCACACACTCTGAGTTAATTGCATAGCAACCATAGCAACGCATGTATTTTCTGAAAAATCACAATTTTGCAACTGAAAACTTAAAGAGAGATAAGATTAAAACGGTAGAAGGTCTGAAAAAGCTGATTCAGACAGGAATAGCCCAATACGTTGAGAACGTTTTAAAGTTTGAATGGAGTTTCTAGGTGAAAGCATGAGGAAGCAGTTAAGTTTCAAAACCAAGCAAGTTTTAGCAGAATTGTGGAAGTTTCCCATTCATTTCAATGGGACAAATTAAAGGAAAAAAGTGTAATTTTTTAAAAAGTATAATAGTAATAAACACCAAAAGTCATAGCACACATTAGCAGAAAGAGCAGAACAGTTTAGAGTTTGAACTGAGAAAATCGGCTGAAAACTGAGGGAGTAGTTAAGTGCCAAAAAGTGTACGGAAGCAACTAGAACTAGAAAATTTGCATTTCCTGCGAAAATGCTGTGTGGATGCCTTAACGCTGAAGCTGTCTGCTGAAAAAGCAGAAAAGTTGCAAAAAGTTGTATGGTGGTGAAAAAAAAAATTTTCACCCTGAGTAGGATTCGAACCTGGCCCTGCCAGACTCAGAGCAGCTACTCATCTCACTGACCCAAACTCATTTACACAAGGAAGAGGTGGACAGCCTGACAGTTCTGCTGAAATGAGCAGAAGCTGCTGAGAATTGTGCTGATAAGAGGTGAAAAGGCTGTAAATTTTGCAGAAAAGAGGTGAATCAGCAGAATTTCTGCAGAAAAGAGGCAAAGAAGCAGAAAGTTGTGCTAAAAACAGGTGAATCAGCAGAGTTTCTGCTGAAAAGAGTTTTTTTTCTGAAAACAGCCAAAAAACCTGGAATTTGTGCTGAAAAGGGGTGAAAAAAATGAAAACTTTGCTGAAAAAGGGTGAAGAAGCTAAAGTATACCAAATCAAAGTATTTGTGCCAAAACATAGTATTTCTGCCATATTGTGGTAGTTGTGCAACAAAAGTTACTACATTACAACATGAATACGGATTAAAGATGAAAGAAACTGGCAACAAATTCCTCCACTACAAACCAGTCTGATACCATTGTGCAGTGTTCACGTTTACTAAGGCACTACCCAAAAGGCACCACAAGAGGGCACTCCAACACAAGAGATGACCTATGTACACTGATGCACTTAGTAACAGTCAGCCTCCTACTTTGCCACTACGTAATACAGCAGAAATACAGTAGCAGAAATACAATGTTTTTGCAGAAACACTGTAATTTCACTCAAATAATATGAAATAGCAGTAATACTATGATTTGGCAGAAATACTATGTTTCAGTACAAATACTATGACAAAGCAGAAATACTATGGCTTAGAAGTAATACTATAACAAAAGGGATTCCTCAAAATACTATGAAATTGCAGTAATTCTATGATTTGGCAGAAATACTGTACTTCGTACAAATACAATGCTTTGGTAAAAATACTATATTTTGATTTGAACTCTATGATTTAAAAAAGATGAAAGCATTGAAAAAGGTGAAAAGGCTGAAAATTTTGCAGAAAAGAGATGAATCCCCAGATAGCAAGACGACATTGAATCTATGTTGATTTTTCATCCGAACCGTCGTATATGGTCGGGGTTGAAATGCCAATGTTGTAACAACATTGAAATACTGTGGTAAACCGACGGTCTTACTATAGAGACGTTGTAACGATGTTGATTCACCGTTGTTTTTTTGTCATTGATATTTGATCTATTTATAGTCGACCAGGTGACAACAACAACATCGAGAAAACGTCTATTTATAGTTGACGATCATTCGGCTCCGGTCACCATCAAAAACCATCGATTTGTAGTTGAGCATTAAATTGCATTGCAACTGATCGGGTATAAAGTACCAGAGAAAGTAGATTTATTGTTCATTTGTTATCAATGACTTGGTCTAGTTCACCAGCTTTAAAAAATCGTGTCTACGTGCAATTTATGTATAGTTGACCGGGAAATTAAAGCAGCGATCACTTGGACTATTCCGCAGCACCCCTCTCACATTGGTACATCCCCCCCCCTCCCCCGGTATTCGCAGTAGAGCGGGACATTTAATTTACTCTCAGCGGAATTGACCGGAGAAAGGCATCAGTTCATGCACTGCACTGGCCCGCACCACGATTAGTATAAGGTAAGAATGAATGATTTTTTTCCTACTCGGTATTTCCATGTTTGCATTTGAATAACAGTAAAAAACTCGTTAATGTTGTACATTAACGAGTTTTTTAAATTGTGTCTACTTCTTACAATCCGGCAACAAATAAATTGCACTGCGAACAAAGTATATCAACAAAGAAAACATTTTCGTTTCATAATTTCTTCGTTATATTCCCTTACAAAGCTAGCTTTAACGCTTCGAGGTTTCCTTTGTTCTTGCCGTCGCCTCGGCGCTTGACCCAGACTTTCGCTCTGTAGTTGCTTAGTACTACAAAAAATTCTAAATCTGTGATATATGATTGATAAACGTAAAGTTAACTGTATAAACGTGTTCAATGACTTTGTTACTTTTGATGATTGGAGAGCACTCGCTTCAATGCGCACACGAAAACTTTAGACTCAGTTTGAAAGCTCACGCAGCATGCCCACGTGACTGTACGTTGCACGCTCAACTAACTTTACGTTGCACGCGTACATGACTTTCCGTTTGTGCCTTGAATAATGAATAAGGCTACGTCCACACGTACCAGCGTATTTTTGAAACCGCTGATTTTTCTATGCGTTTGCACCTTTTGTCCACACGTAATGTATGTCTGGCCGTACATTGTGTTTGTATTTCCAGGCACATTTCACGAAGCAGAACGCAGTCTGCAGAGATATCCACGTGAATGCTGTGATACGTCTGACCTTCAGTCCGAAGAAGAAACCCAGACCAGTCTTAAAAGAAAGCACAAGTAAAACCTTTATATTCACAAACATATCTTTGATTGTTAAGAATTTATGATCTTGTCTTTTATACATATCTGTGGTGCTTGCATACTGCAATATCACCACATAATATAGTCCAAAAAGTGGAAGTTTGTAAACTTTTTAAACATGCAAAGCCGTGTACACTTGTGCACTTCAAAAATTCATTGTATGCTGTACCTTCTTGCACGTCTCTGTTTCCTGTGTGTGTTGTTAGAAATCAAACTAACTTTAGGAAACAATATGCCAAAAGCATATTTACAATTACTTAAGACCGTTTTTAATTTCTTTTCTTTAGACCAAATTCCCTGTACACATATACGGACTCAGAGGATGAGCAGCCTACAAAAAAACGGTTTCCCCAGGCCCCTCGAGTGAAAATACCAGGTAATAAAATACTGTCTAGCGTCTGTGTACATATCTGTGTCTGACACGAGGAAACTTTTTTGACAAGTTGTCTGTATTCTTAAATACTTAAAAAATTATCTTTTTCTAAACAGCCCTCATCACTCCGCAGTCTGCCCCCCAGCCCACTGATAGCAACCATCATAATGCCCCACCCAGCTTCCGGCACCTTTCGCCACTCCGGCACAAACCGACACAGCTTTGCGATCTCACCAGCATGCAGAGTCTGATGTCTTCCCTATAGATGGTATGCTTTTAAAAAAGCTTTAAAGCTGCATCACAATGTCATTGTACTCTTATCTTCAAAACACCAGTTTATACTCCTGAATGTCATCTTGTTGTGATTTTTTTTCTGTAGATTCCAGAGACTCTGTGAGGCCACTATTACAAGGCAAGTTTGAAAATCTTGGAATTTCACAGTTTACATGGTATAACAAATATATGTGACAGGCAAAAACTAGTAAACACTTTTAGCAGTTACAAGAACTAACAAATGAATATCCAACAAAAGTGAATAGAAATACATTGTACTGCCAATACTTTGGTTTATTCTTTGTATGACTTGAAAATCAGGCTTTAGGGAAAACTAAATGACATGTTTCTATCATCAATTACATGAAGTGTAAACACAAGCACTTGCATACACATTTAAGACATGAGACACGCTAATTCCATCTCTTAAAATGTGTCTATAGGTGAGACGCTTTGCGTTGATTGGTGCTGCTGGACCACACTGGAGGTGCGAGTCCGCCGTGTAATGGTTTATGCCATTACAAAGGAGCTGGCCTCTGTACTCAACTGGGCAGGGAAAAAAAAACAAGGACCAGACAAAGCAAAAAAGGGCATTTAAAGAGACAGCGCTGTGCAGATGCATATTTGGTAAGTTTTAACATTTATTGTAGTTTTATGAGCCTAAAGTGAACAATAAAGGGATCAATTGATGCGCTGGGTGCGTTTCACATTTCCTATGTCTGTTTTTTGCTATATTACCTTGTCTTTCTTAATAACAAGACTTTCATGTCCGGTTAATCTGGAGATGGAGTCTTTGGTCTTCGGCTTGTTTTGTCCTCGGGTTGTACACTTTGTACAGCCCGAGGACCCCATGTTTTCTTTTTTTTTTTTTTTTTAAAGGATACACGGCACACCATGCTAAGACATATCACATTTTCAGCTTATAGCTCTTTGGGAATCAAATGCGGCAGTTTGCTGATTTCTGCCTGGTGACTTTCATGTTTATCAGCCTAGGAGTTTACATACTTTCTCCCTGCTGAAGACAATTAACAAGAGCTTATTCATGTGCTCTAATTCCCTTTTTTTGTGTGTGTGTCTATTTTTTGTCCTAGATGGCCTGGCGCAGCAGGTAGGGGCGAACTCTATGTCTGAGTTGGTCTTTGCTCAAGCAGTCCAGAAATGGCTCAGATATGCTCCAGGTCGTACGGGTGGCGCGCAGGAAGCACGTCATCCATCCCCATCCCGGAGTAAATAATAAAAAGTGACGTGAAACATAGAAATGTAAATAGGAAACTTTGTCTTTTAATAAAGTATTTTGCAAATGATACATGTCTATTGACCTTTTTTGGTTTTTTGTTTTTTTTTCAATAAAAAGCAACTGTGCGAAAGAGGTGGAAAATCAATACCATATCTCAACAGTGTTTCAATATCAGAATCTGACATTGAAACAATGTCAACAGTGTTAGAAAATATAACGTCGAATCAATGTCAGGTTTCAACATTGATTCAACATCAAAACCTGACGTTGTTTCAACGTTAAAAATGGGTGCAAGAGTGATGTTGGGTCAACGTCACACTTCAACGTTGCTTCAATGACGTCGCCTGATATTGACTCAACATTGTTTCAATGTTTCCTTGCTATCTGGGTCAGCAGAATTTCTGCAGAAAAGACGCAAAGAAGCAGAACGTTGCACTGAAAGAGGTGAATGAGCAGAATTTCTGCTGAAAAGAGGCAGAATTTCTGCTGAAAAGAGGCAGAAGGTTCTGTATGTAGAAAAAGAAACACAATGAACCATGTGTGAAATAAATAAAGAAATGAAATGAAAGAACAACCTGATTCTGCTCAAATTCACCAATCAGAGCTACTGCCTCTGTCTGCTTCATTAGACTGGGTACTTGTATGTATTTCGGTCCATATTAGAAAAGCTGCTAAAATGATAAAACTTTGCAGAATTGTAATAAATGATCAATATAAATTACAGGTCTGTGATAGTGTTCAAATTTGTAATGAAAAAATAATGTTGAAGCAAGGGGGGATTGAACCCACCACCTTTGAGGTGCAGAGCCGTGTCATTACTGATTGCGCCACCTGGCAAGGGGGCGGGCAGCTGAAAAACAGACATTTGGGCAGTCAGAAAATAGATCGCGGTGAGCGGCGAAAAAGCGCCGTTTTTTGGAGTTACAAAACGTCATGTAACTCAAAAACTAGGAGGGCTAGCAGCATAATTCTTGTACTGGGTGAATCAGCGGACTTTGGTGCATTTTGACTGCGATTTTCATAGCTCTTTGTACCTCCGTCGCGGAGATATGACGAGAGAAGGAACGGCTTCATTTCCAGAGTTTGAAGACTGAGAGAAGGACAGATTTCTGCTAAAAAAGAGGTGTAGACGCGCTTGATGGAGATGGCTTCATGTATAAGGGTACACTGAAGAGTGTCAAGAAAGGAGAGTGCATGCAAGCAGGGAAGATGTGTAACAACTGTCACAGGTAGGACTCGAACCTCTGCCACCAGGTCCCACAGCAGCGGCTCAACCCTCTGAGCCAAATGAGGTCTGGTCACAAAGGGGGCGGGTGTCTAAGACACAGAGACTTGAGCAGTCAGAATTAGATCGCGGTGAGCGGCGAAAAACGCCGGTTTTTGGAGTTACAAAACGTCGTGTAACTCAAAAACTAGGAGGGCTAGCAGAATAATTCTTGTACTGGGTGAATCAGCGGACTTTGGTGTATTTTGACTGCGATTTCCATAGCTCTTTGTACCTCTGTCGCGGAGATATGACGAGAGAAGAAACGGCTTCATTTTCAGAGTGTGAGAACTGAGAGGAGGACAGATTTCCACCCCTCAAACAAACGTAATTTATGGCTCAACGGTAAGATGAATGTAAAAACTGCTTCCACTGTGAGTGTCAGCAGTGTCTGAAGATATATTGGTACAAGCCTCATGTCCTAACTTTGCTTTGTTCATTAGATGTGACGATTTGAAAATGCCTCCTGTTACAGAATTTCAGCTCTGAATTTCAAAACCTCCCCATATACTTTGAATGGGAAGTAACCAGACTATGTGTCACTTCGAGGCAAATTGCGAAAAAACGGTGAATCTCACAATAAAGATAGTGACATTGTCTGAAAGCCAGCAAAAATACCTACATTTTGATGTATAATTTGTGGGGGTTGAGTGGAAATTGAGCGAGTAGCAAGAAGTTGTTCGGACATGAAGAGAAAATTCAGAACAGACCAGCACACACTCTGAGTTAATTGCATAGCAACCATAGCAACGCATGTATTTTCTGAAAAATCACAATTTTAGAACTGAAAACTTAAAGAGAGATAAGATTAAAACGGTAGAAGATCTGAAAAAGCTGAATCACACAGGAATAGCCCAATAATCTGAGAACATTTTAAAGTTTGAATGGAGTTTCTAGGTGAAAGTATGAGGAAGCAGTCAAGTTTCAAAACCAAGCAAGTTTTAGCAGAATTGTGGAAGTTTTCCATTCATTTCAATGGGACAAATTAAAGGAAAAAAGTGTAATATTTTAAAAAGTATAATAGTAATAAACACCAAAAGTCATAGCTGGAATTAGCAGAAAGAGCAGAACAGTTTAGAGTTTGAACTGAGAAAATCGGCTGAAAACTGAAGGAGTAGTTAAGTGCCGAAAAACGTACGGAAGCAACCAGAATAATAAAGAATAAAGAGAAACAGGAACTCAATAGTGTGGAAGCCCTTTAGGGCATCCACACAACTAGAAAATTTGCATTTCCTGCGAAAATGCTGTGTGGATGCCTTAACGCTGAAGCTGTCTGCTGAAATGCTGAAAAGTTCCAAAAAGTTGCATGGTGGTGGAAAAAAAAGAAGTCACCCTGAGCAGGATTTGAACCTGGCCCTCCTAGTCCAAAGGCAGCTACTCATCTCACTGAGCCAAACGAATTCACACAAAGAAAAGGTGGAGAGACTGATAATGCTGCTGAAATTAGCAGAAGCTGCTGAGAATTGTGCTGATGAGACGTGAAAAGGCTGAAAATTTTGCAGAAAAGAGGTGAATCAGCAGAATTTCTGCAGAAAAGAGGCAAAGAAGCAGATACTTGCACTGAAAAGAGATGAATCAGCAGAGTTTCTGCTGAAAAGAGTTTTTTTTTTTATGAAAACAGCCAAAAAACCTGGAATTTGTGCTGAAAATTGGTGAAAAAAATGAAAATTTTGCTAAAAAGGGGTGAAGAAGCTAAAGTATACCAAATCAAAGTATTTGTGCCAAAACTTCCATATTGTGGTACTACTACATTACAACATGAATACGGATTAAAGATGAAAGAAACTGGCAACAAATTCCTCCACTACAAACCAGTCTGATACCACTACTTTGCAGTGTTCACGTTTACTAAGGCACTACCCAAAAGGCGCCACAAGAGGGCACTCCAACACAAGAGATGACCTATGTACACTGATGCACTTAGTAACAGTCAGCCTCCTACTTTGCCACTACGTAATATAGCAGAAATATAGTAGCAGAAATACAATGTTTTTGCAGAAACACTTAATTTCACTCAAATACTATGAAATAGCAGTAATACTATGATTTGGCAGAAATACTATGTTTCAGTACAAATACTATGACAAAGCAGAAATACTATGACTTAGAAGTAATACTATAACAAAAGGGATTCCTCAAAATACTATGAAATTGCAGTAATTCTATGATTTGGCAGAAATACTGTACTCCGTACAAATACAATGCTTTGGTAAAAATACTATATTTTGATTTTAACTCTATGATTTGAAAAAGATGAAAGCATTGAAAAAGGTGAAAAGGCTGAAATGAGCAGAAAAGAGATGAATCAGCAGAATTTCTGCAGAAAAGAGGCAAAGAAGCAGAACGTTGCGCTGAAAAGAGGTGAATGAGCAGAATTTCTGCTGAAAAGAGGCAGAATTTCTGCTGAAAAGAGGCAGAAGGTTCTGTATGTAGAAAAAGAAACACGATGAACCATGTGTGAAATAAATAAAGAAATGAAATGAAAGAACAACCTGATTCTGCTCAAATTCACCAATCAGAGCTACTGCCTCTGTGTGCTTCATTAGGCTGTGTACTTGTATGTATTTCGGTCTATATTAGAAAAGCTGCTAAAATTATAAAACTTTGCAGAATTGTAATAAATGATCAACATAAATGACAGGTCTGTGATAGTGTTTAAATTTGTAATGAAAACAAAATGTTGAAGCAAGGTGGGATTGAACACACGACCTTTGAGCTGCAGAGCCGTGTCATTACTGATTGCGCCACCTGGCAAGGGGGCGGGCGGCTGAAAAACAAATAGATCAGCAATCAGAAATAGATCGCGGTGAGAGGCGAAAAGCGCCGTTTTTTGGAGTTACAAAACGTTGTGTAACTCAAAAACTAGGAGGGCTAGCAGAATAATTCTTGTACTGGGTGAATCAGCGGACTTTGGTGTATTTTGACTGCGATTTTCATAGCTCTTTGTACCTCCGTCGCGGAGATATGACGAGAGAAGAAACGGCTTCATTTTCAGAGTGTGAGAACTGAGAGGAGGACAGATTTCCACCCCTCAAACAAACGTAATTTATGGCTCAATGGTAAGATGAATGTAAAAACTGCTTGCACTGTGGGTGTCAGCAGTGTCTGAAGATATATTGGCACAAGCCTCATGTCCTAACTTTGCTTTGTTAAGGAGATATGGCGATTTCAAAATGCCTCCCATTACAGAATTTCAGCTCTGAATTTCAAAACCTCCCCATAGACTTTGAATGGGAAGTAACCAGAACATGTGTCACTTCGAGGCAAATTGCGAAAAAACAGTAGATCTCACAATAAAGATAGTAACATTGTCTGAAAGCCAGCAAAAATACCTACGTTTTGATGTATAATTTGTGGAGGTTGAGTGGAAATTGAGCGAGTAGCAAGAAGTTGTTCAGACATGAAGAGAAAATTCAGAACAGACCAGCACTCACTCTGAGTTAATTGCATAGCAACCATAGCAACGCATGTATTTTCTGAAAAATCACAATTTTGCAACTGAAAACTTAAAGAGGTATAAAATGAAAACCGTAGAAGATCTGAAAAAGCTGAATCACACAGGAATAGCCCAATAATCTGAGAACATTTTAAAATTTGAATGGAGTTTCTAGGTGAAAGTATGAGGAAGCAGTTAAGTTTCAAAACCAAGCAAGTTTTAGCAGAATTGTGGAGGTTTTCCATTCATTTCAATGGGACAAATTAAAGGAAAAAAGTGTAATATTTTAAAAAGTATAATAGTAATAAACACCAAAAGTCATAGCAGTCGTTAGCAGAAAGAGCAGAACAGTTTAGAGTTTGAACTGAGAAAATCGGCTGAAAACTGAGGGAGTAGTTAAGTGCCGAAAAACGTACGGAAGCAACTTTAAGAATACTAGAAAAATTTGCATTTCCTGCGAAAATGCTGTGTGGATGCCTTAATGCTGAAGCTGTCTGCTGAAAAGCTGAAAAAGATGAAAAGTTGCAAAAAGTTGTATGGTGGTGAAAAAAAAATGTTGCCTTGAGCAGGATTCAAACCCCGCCCTCTTAGTCTCAAGGCGACTACTCATCTCACTAAGCCAAAGTCACTCTCAATTACTCAAACTCATTCTCACAAGGAAAGAGATGGAGAGACTGGCAATTTTGCTGAAATGAGCAGAAGCTGCTGAGAATTGTGCTGGTGAGAGGAGAAAAGGCTGAAAATTTTGCAGAAAAGAGGTGAATCAGCAGAATTTCTGCTGAAAAGAGGTAAAGAAGCAAAAACTTGCGCTGAAAAGAGATGAATCAGCAGAATTTCTGCTCAAAAGAGTTTAAGAAGCAGAAAGTTGCGCTGAAAAGAGATGAATCAGCAGAATTTCTGCTTAAAAGAGTTTTTTCCTGAAAACAGCTGAGATTTGTGCTAATAAGAGGTGAAAAGGCTGAAAATTTTGCAGAAGAGGTGAACAAGCCGAATTTGGGCTGAAAAGACGGAAAGAAGCAATCACAGTAGCTGCTCATCTCACTGAGCCAAAGCAGTTCTTGTCCCACCAAGAGATATGATGAGAAAAAATATGCAGGGGGGGGCGAAGAAGCTGAATTGTTGTGAAAAGAGGTGAAAAAGCTGAAATTCTTCTGAAAGAGCAGAACAGGCTGAAAATTTTCAGCTACTCATTGAGCCAAACTGGTTCTCACATAACTGAAAAAAGGTGAAAAAGCTGAAAATTCTGATAAAAACATCAGAAGTGGCTGACATTTGTGCTGATAAGAGGTGAAAACACAAACTTTCTGCTAAAAAGAGGCAGAACAACCTGGTTCTGCTCAATTTCACCAATCAGAGGTACTGCTTCTGTCTGCTTCATCAGGCTGTGTACTTGTTTCTGCCATGGAGCGTTAAAGAGGAATCTGAGGTCCAAATTAGAAAAGCTGCTAAAATCATAAAACTTTGCAGAATTGTAATAAATTAGCAATATAAATTACAGGTCTGTGATAGTGTATAAATTTGAAGTGAAAAAAAAAAAACGTGGACCAAGGTGGATTTGAACCCACGACCTTTGGGCTGCAGACCCGTGTCATTACCAATTGCGCCACCTGGAAAGGGGGGGGCTACCCGAAAACCAGATTGATAACCAGTCAGAAATAGATCGCGGTGAGAGGTGAAAAACGCCGTTTTTTGGAGTTACAAAACGTCGTGTAACTCAAAAACTAGGAGGGCTAGCAGCATAATTCTTGTACTGGGTGAATCAGCGGACTTTGGTGTACTTTGACTGCGATTTTCATAGCTCTTTCTACCTCCATCGCGGAGATATGACGAGAGAAGAAACGGCTTCATTTTCGGAGTTTGAAAAGTGAGAGGACAGATTTCCACCCCTCAAACAAACGTAATTTATGGCTCAACAGTAAGATGACAGTAAAAACTGCTCACACCATGACTGTCAGCAGTGTCTGAAGATAAATTAGCAGCATGCAGATGAATCTTACAAAGAAGCTCAGAGGGAGAGACTGAACTTGTATTTCCACCCCAAGCTGGTAGGGGATGCTCTTTATTAAACACTTGCTTGTGCTACAATGTGCTTCAAGGGTCATTAACAGCATAAGAGAACTCACTTATGGTACTGCATTCTTCCTATAAAACAATAACTGTCAGTGACTTTGTACCGTAGTATAAACACAACATTCAAGACAACAGTTAAAAGTAACGTAACCATAAACAATGAAACAAGAACATCTAAACAGCAGCACAAGTCCCAAGGCATGATGGGAGAGAACTAGCTGTTCCACCAACACGCCACATTATTTATGATTTATGATTTGGCAGAAACACTGGGAATTGGTATAAATAGTATGATTTACATGAAATACTTTGACTTAGCAGAAATTCTATAATCTAGCAAAAAGCACTTCAGCATAGCAGAAATTCTATGATTGAGCAGAATTACTAGGATTTAGCACAAACACTATGATTTGGCTCAAAAACCTTTATTTTGCAGTTATATTGTGATTTGGCAGAAATGCTGTGCTTTGGAACAAGTACCAAGATTTGGCAGAAATACTATGAGCAGTAATAATATAACATAGCAGAAATACTGTTATTTTGTGGAAATAGTATGCTTTGGCACAAATACCATGATTTGGCAAAAACACTGATTTAACAGAAATACTATGATTGAGCAGAAGTACTAAGATGTAGTAGAAGTACTTTGATTTAGCAGAAATACTATTATGGAGTAGTAATGGTTTAACATGGGAGAAATATTGATACAGACACACAAACATACACATACACAGAGCCTAAAAGGAACAGAGGCTGTGAAGAGTCTGGACTTGGTATATCTAGGTCAGTTAAATTGGCTGCACCTGCTGTAATCAGCCCTTACACACACAGACACAGAGAGAGGTATAAGTTTTCTGCAGTGTATTTCTCACATTCAGGATTCCCCTCAAACAAATGGCCATAATTTCCTAACCATAGGGGCTAGAAAGCTCATTCTGACATCGTTTTGTTCAGAAGAGATGGGGGAATCTTAAGGTCTTCATAATTCAGAGATAAAATATAGATTATTGAAGATATATGACTTGTAACACACTGCAACTGAGTAGAGGCGAAGCAAAACTGCCTTGACTTGGCCTCAAACAACGTTTTGTAACTCTAAATCTATATGGAGCATCAAAATCATTCTTTCACTGTAAGAAACAGCAGGCTTTGGTGAACAGTCATGGAAATTTTCAGGACTCTGTTGCAATCCATCAAAAAGATATGACGAGAGAAAAAAGTATCTCATTTCCAGAGTTTGAAATCTGAAGAGATCTGAACGAGGGACAAATTTCCTACTCTCAAACATATGCAATTCATGGCCAAACGGTAATAGGTGAGAAAAAAATTCTTGAATTGTGAGCATCAGGACTGTCTGAAGATATATTGGCACAAGCCTCATGTCTCAACTCTGTTTTGTTAAGGAGATATGACGATTTGAAAATGCCTCTAATTAGGGAAATCCAGCGGTGATTTTGAACAAGCTCTCCATTGACTTTCTATGGAGAGTTTTGAGACTTTGTGTTGGTCTGAGAAGATTTGCCAAAATTCTATAAATCCCACAACAATGATAGTGACATTTTCTGAAAGCCTGCAAAAATACCTACATTTTGATGTATAATTTGTGGGAGTTGAGTGGAAATTGAGCGAGTAGCAAGAAGTTGTTCGGACATGAAGAGAAAATTCAGAATGGACGAGTGTACACTCTGAGTTAATTGCATAGCAACCATAACAACGCATGTATTTTCTGAAAAATCACAATTTTGCAACTGAAAACTTAAAGAGAGATAAGATTAAAACGGTAGAAGATCTGAAAAAGCTGAATCATTCAGGAATAGCCCAATAGTCTGAGAACATTTTAAAGTTTGAATGGAGTTTCTAGGTGAAAGTATGACAAAGTAGTTAAGTTTCAAAAACAAGCAAGTTTTAGCAGAATTGTGGAAGTTTTCCATTCATTTCAATTGGACAAATTAAAGGAAAAAAGTGTAATATTTTAAAAAGTATAACAGTAATAAACACCAAAAGTCATAGCTGCAATAAGCAGAAAGAGCAGAACAGTGTAGAGTTTGAACGGAGAAAATCGGACAAAAACTGCTGAAGTAGTTCAGTGCCGAAAAACGTACGGAAGCAACTTGAAGATGAAGAAAAGATAAAGAATAAAGAGAAACAGGAACTCAATAGTGTGGAAGCCCTTGAGGGCATCCACACAATTAAAGAATAAAGAGAAACAGGAACTCAATAGTGTGGATGCCTTTGAAGGCATCCACACAATAATAAAGAATAAAGAGAAACAGGAACTCAATAGTGTGGATGCCTTTGAAGGCATCCACACAATAAAGAGAAACAGGATCTCAATAGTGTGGATGCCTCAGGCATCCACACAAATAGTGTGGATGCCTTGAGGCATCCACACAATAACTAGAAAGCGAAAATTTCAGAAGAAATTTTAAGTGTGCCTATGCCGCTAGTAATCAGTGTAGTTTGCCATTCATACAGCTACAGAGAGCAAAACTCAGAAGAGCAGCCATTCTCCACCATGAACTATGGTAAAAACAAACACCGCTCACGCTTCACAGATGACAGCTTACAGTTTTGTGTAAAGATGAAGTTACTTCGTACAGCGCCGATTTGCAGACGCTGTGCACACAGGTTCATGAGCAGAAGTCCCATTGTACCACGGCAGACCCGACAATGTTTGCATGAACACGCTTTGAAGCATTACGTTATGGACCACTTTTCACACATGGTTGGTTTACCCACACAGCCGGCTGTGCATTCACTTTTTGTTTTTTGTTATTTTTACACAGTGTTCTGAATTATGAACAATGGTCTACAGCCATTCTTGTGTATTATTATACAAACTTTGGTTGTGAGATTCAGATAACTATTTAATAAAAGCTAAATATTTTATATGAGAGTAAGAAAGAAAAGTATATCTTTGTGTCCACCTTTCTCTGTTCATGCCCTAGCTGCCCCCCCGGCAAAAGCTTTGCTAGATCCGCCCCTGCACAGTTACCAGCTGTCAGCTACACAAAAACAACTCATAACTTCCCTTCAACTCATTCATGTCACCTAAAGTGTAAACCTGTTTCTCCATCACCAGTTCAGCTCTGATGATTCAGTAAGGACATCTCCTGAGTTCATCTTCATGCTCCAGCAAACATCAGCTGATACTAGAAATTAAAATCAAAAGAATTCTAACAACAGCTGATCAAGCTTAAACATGCTGCTGTTGTTAGCGCGAGAAATAAGAGCGAACAGCCGATCATTGATCAGTTTCATGATTGACGTTTCAACACGCGAGAGAATGACAGGGGAGGCTTCGTAACGACAGAATAAATCATAATATTTTCTATGACTCTATGAACTAACCTTTATGAATAAAATAAAGTCCAACGTCAGTAACTTAGCGCGCACACAGCTGTATATAAACTCCCGTGGCAGTACGATTGTAAAAGGTCAACGAAAATAAATTACACCTAAACTCGGTTTATATCTGACCCAAATAGAGTGCAGTTCATAACTTCTTACCTGAAATTCAGTTCACCTCACGCTCCTGCCTTCGGTTTCCAGCATCATTGGCCCATATAAACGAAAAATAAGTCCAGCTAAACAC
This sequence comes from Pelmatolapia mariae, assembly GCF_036321145.2. NCBI lineage: Eukaryota > Metazoa > Chordata > Actinopteri > Cichliformes > Cichlidae > Pelmatolapia > Pelmatolapia mariae. The sequence continues at coordinate 4,615,469 of NC_086239.1, read as the reverse complement.
AGACCCTTGGCGAGCGATCGGGTGTTGACACGACTTTCTGCCGCTTCACTATCAGCCAAACCTGGCTGATAGTGAAGCCAGGTTTGGCTTCACTAGCCAAACCTAGCGTAGCCGCAGCGGCGCTAGCTAGCTAGCTAGCCGGCTATCAACAACACGTAAGAGAATATGGGATGTCTTGATAAAACGAGCAGATATTTGAAGTTTACACACCTACATTCTCGCCTGAAAATATCGTAAAAGTTTATTTTGTGACCTAGAAACACCAAAAAAAGCATTATAGAATCCAAGTGGTGTCCGCCATTGTTTCACTGGCAGAGGCTAGCGGCGCTAGCTAGCTAGCCGGCTATCAACAACACGTAAGAGAATATGGGATGTCTTGATAAAATGAGCAGATATTTGAAGTTTACACACCTACATTCTCGCCTGAAAATATCGTTACAGTTTATTTTGTGACCTAGAAACACCAAAAAAAGCATTATAGAATCCAAGTGGTGTCCGCCATTGTTTCACTGGCAGAGGCGTGCTATGAATTGTGGGATATGTAGTTTTCCGACAAGAATAAAAGTTTTAGCCCGTACTACTCCCGGTATACCACTAGAGAGAGCCAACACACCACAAATGACGTCTGTTTCTATGAGGCCAAAAGTCATTTCTTTCTCAGGAGCCTAGAAATTGGCCCAAATTTGCACTAAAATCTAAATATTTCAAAAACTATAAAAGTTATAAACACCAAAAGTCATACCATACTACTCCAGCTCCAGCCGCACAAAATGATCTAACATATGTAACCCTATTGTCAAAACTGTTCGGCAGAGGAGCGCGGGAAAATTTTCACTAAAATATTAATATTTAAAAAACTATAATATTCATAAACACCAAAAGTCATAGCACACCATTCCAGATCCGGCCGCACAAAATGAGGTAACATATATGAAGCTTGTCTCAAAACTGCGGGGCGAGTTTCGCTGCAAAATTTCAGGCGGAAAAAGGAAAATAATAATAACTAGAAAAATTTGCATTTCCTGCGAAAATGCTGTGTGGATGCCTTAACGCTGAAGCTGTCTGCTGAAAAGCTGAAAAAGATGAAAAGTTGCAAAAAGTTGTATGGTGGTGAAAACAAAATGTCAACCTGAGCAGGATTCGAACGTGGCCCTCCGGAGCTCCAAGCAGCAACTCAACTCCCTGAGCCAAACTGATTCTCACAAAGAAGAAGTGGACAGACTGACAATCCTGCTGAAATCAGCAGAAGCTGCTGAGATATGTGCTAATAAGAGGTGAAAAGGCTGAAAATTTTGCAGAAAAGATGTGAATCAGCAGAATTTGCTGAAAAGAGGCAGAAGGTTCTGTATGTAGAAAAAGAAACACTGTTGAACCATGTGTGAAATATATAAAGAAATGAAATGAAAGAACAACCTGGTTCTGCTCACATTCACCAATTAGAGGTGCTGCCTCTGTCTGCTTCATCAGACTGTGTTGTTTCTGCCATGGAGTGTTAGAAAAATGAATCATGCAACTTTGCAACTACTCATCTCACTGAGCCAAACTGATTCTCACAAAGAAGAGGTGGACAGACTGACAATTCTGCTGAAATTAGCAGAAGCTGCTGAGAATTGTGCTGATAAGAGGTGAAATTACTGAAAATTTTGCAGAAAAGAGGTGAATCAGCAGAATTTCTGCAAAAAAGAGACAAAGAAGCAGAACGTTGCGCTGAAAAGAGGTGAATCAGCAGAATTTCTACTGAAAAGAGGCAGAACAACCTGGTTCTGGTCAAATTCACCAATCAGAGGAATGCCTCTATCTGCTTCATCAGGCTGTGTACTTGTATGTATTTCTGCCATGGAGCGTTAAGAAGAATCTGAGGTCCATATTAGAAAAACTGCTAAAATGGGGTGAAAAAAATGAAAATTTTCCTGAAAGGGGGTGAAGAAGCTAAAGTATACCAAATCATATACACAAACAGTATTTGTGCCAAAACATAGTATTTCTGCCATATTGTGGTATTTGTGCTACAAAAGTTACTACATTACAACATGAATACGGATTAAAGATGAAAGAAACTGGCAACAAATTCCTCCACTACAAACCAGTCTGATACCACTTCTTTGCAGTGTTCACGTTTACTAAGGCACTACTCAAAAGGCGCCACAAGAGGGCACTCCAACACAAGAGATGACCTATGTACACTGATGCACTTAGTAACAGTCAGCGTCCTACTTAGCCACTACGTAATACAGAGATATTACAGTGTACAAATTCACATAAATTTGCAGGGGGAACAAACAAAGCAGGAACAAGCCCAAAACAATCAAATAACTGGGCTGCCATAGCTATCGCTAACTAGCACATACGCTAAAGGTAACTAAAACCAGTACACACAAGGAGCAGGGTAAACATCTTCAGCATGGAACATTAACTCACGCTTATGTGACACACACCATCCCCAACAAATACAGGATGGGCTATTTGCTCCCCTTCCCAGCAGCTCTCTCCTCAATCGTTAGCCCAGGAACGAAGGAAGACCATCTATGAATCCCATGAATTCCCTCACTGCTCAGAGGCTGCTGGGTAATGTAGCTCACAATAACACAGGTTTTTTTACAATCACAAATACTATAACATAGCAGAAATACTGTGATTTTGTTGAAATACTATGATTTAGGACAAATACTATGATTTGGCAGTAATACTATGTTTTAGGACATATACTATGATTTGGCTCAAATACTATGATATAGCAGCAATACTATGTTTTGGTACAAATGCTGCGCTTAGGCACAAATATTATGATTTGGCAGACACTATGATTTAGCAGACATAATATGATTTGGCAGCAATACTAAACTTTGGCACAAATACTATAATTGAGTACTTTAAGATGAGAGAAATACTATGATTTAGCAGAAATACAATGTTTTTGCAGAAACACTGTAATTTCACTCAAATACTATGAAATAGCAGTAATACTAAGATTTGGCAGAAATACTATGTTTCAGTACAAATACTATGACTTAGAAGTAATACTATAACAAAAGGGATTCCTCAAAATACTATGAAATTGCAGTAATTCTATGATTTGGCAGAAATACTGTACTTCGTACAAATAAAATGCTTTGGTACAAATACTATATTTTGATTTGAATGCTATGATTTGCAACAAATACTATGATTTAGCACGAGTAGTATGATTTAGTACAAATACTACGAATTGGCAGAAATACTGTGACTTAGTAGTAATACTGTAACATAACAGATATGCTGTGATTTTGCAGACATGGTATGTTTTTGCACATATGCTACGATTTCGCTCAAATACTATGAAATTGCAGTAATACTATGGTTTTGAAGGAATACTATGATTTGGTAGAAATACTATGCCTTAGTAGTAATACTATAACATAACACATATACTGTGATTTAACAGACAATATGTTTTTGCACGAATAATACGATTTCGCTCAAATACTATGAAATTGCAGTAATACTATGATTTTGAAGGAATACTATGATTTGGCACAAGTACTATGATTTAGTACAAATACTCTTATTGGCAGAAATACTATGCCTTTTTAGTAATACTATAACATAACAGATATACTGTGATTTTGCAGACATAGTATGTTTTTTTCACAAATACTACGATTTTGCTCAAATACTATGAAATTGCAGTAATACTATGATTTAGAAGGAATACAGTGATTTGGTAGAAATACTATGCCTTAGTAGTAATACTATAACATAACAGATATACTGGGATTTTGCAGACATAGTATGTTTTTGCACATATACTACGATTTTGCTCAAATACTATGAAATTGCAGTAATACTATGATTTTGAATGATTTCTATGATTTGGTAGAAATACTATGCCTTAGTAGTAATACTATAATGTAACAGAAATTTTAATTGGGCACAAATAACATGATTTGGCACAAATACCATGATTTGGCAAAAAAATACCATGATTTGGCACAAATATGATGATATGGCAGAAATACTATGATTGGGTACAAATACTATGATTTGGAACAAGTACTATGACTTAGTACAAATACTATGATTTGGCACAAATACTATGATTTAGCAGAAATACTATGTTTTAATATAAATAATATCTTTTGACAGAAATTTCTGCTAAAAGGTACTATTTCTGCTTTTTAGCAGAAGTACTGTAATTTTGCATAAATACTATGATTTGGGATAAATACTATGATTTGGCAGATATACTATATTCAGCACATATACTATAACATAACAGACATTCCTCCACTTAGTAGTAACCTCGTAACATGAAATAAATATTATTGGTTTGGCCCCAAAACCATGATTTGGCACAAATACCATAATTTTTCAAAAATACTATGATTTAGCAGAAATACTGTGATTGAGCAGAAGTACTAAGATGTAGTAGAAGTACTTTGATTTAGCACAAATACTATTATGGAGGAGTAATACTGATACACACAGACACACATACACAGAGAGCAAAGTGTACAGGGGCTGTTAAGAGTCTGTGCTTGGTATATCTAGGTCAGCTAAATTGGCTGCACCTGCTGTAATCAGCCCTTACACACACAGACACAGAGAGAAGCATGAGTCTTCTTCAGTGTATTTCTCACATTCAGGACTCCCCTTGAACAAATGGCCATAATTTCCTAACCGTAGGGGCTAGAATGCTCATTCTGACACCGTTTTGTTCAGAAGAGATGGGGGAATCTGCAGGTGTTCATAATTCAGAGATAAAATATAAATTATTGAAGATATAGGACTTGTAATACACTGTAACTGAGTAGAGGCAAAGCAAAACTGGCTTGACTTGCCCTCAAACAACGTTTTGTAACTCTAAATCTATATGGAGCATCAAAATCATTCTTTCACCGTAAGAAACAGCAGGCTTTGGTGAACAGTCATGGAAATTTTCAGTTCTCTGTGGAAATCCATCAAAAAGATATGACGAGAGAAAAAAGTGCCTCATTTCCAGAGTTTGAAATCTGAACAGAACTGAGCGAATGACGAATTTCCTACCCTCAAACAAGTGTAACTCATCTCAGAACGGTAATAGGTGAGAAAAAACTTCTTGCATTGTGAGCATCAGGAGTGTCTGAAGATATATTTGCACAAGCCTCATGTCTCAACATTGTTTCGTTAAGGAGATATGACGATTTGAAAATGCCTCTCATTAGAGAATTCCAGCGCTGATTTTGAAGAAACTCTCCATTGAGTTTCTATGGAGAGTTTTCAAACTTCATGTTACTCTGAGGAGATTTGCAAAAAAATCTATAAGTCCCACAAGAATGATGGTGACATTTTCTGAAAGCCAGCAAAAATACCTACGTTTTGATGTATAATTTGTGGGGGTTGAGTGGAAATTGAGCGAGTTGCAAGAAGTTGTTCAGACATGAAGAGAAAATTCAGAAAGGACAAGTGCACACTCTGAGTTAATTGCATAGCAACCATAACAACGCATGTATTTTCTGAAAAATCACAATTTTGCAACTGAAAACTTAAAGAGGTATAAAATTAAAACGGTAGAAGATCTGAAAAAGCTGAATCATACAGGAATAGCCCAATAATCCGAGAACATTTTAAAGTTTCAATGGTGTTTCTGGGTGAAAGTATGAGGAAGTAGTTAAGTTTCAAAACCAAGCAAGTTTTAGTAGAATTTCTGAAGATTTCCATTCATTTCAATGGGACAAATTAAAGGAAAAAAGTGTAATATTTTAAAAAGTATAATAGTAATAAACACCAGAAGTCATAGCCTACGTCAGCAGAAAGAGCAGAACAGTATAGAGTTTGAACGGTGAAAATCGGCTGAAAACTGAGGGAGTAGTTAAGCGGCAAAAAACGTACGGAAGCAACCAGAATAAAGTACTAGAAAAATTTGCATTTCCTGCGAAAATGCTGTGTGGATGCCTTAACCCTGAAGCTGTCTGCTTAAAAGCTGAAAAAGATAAAAAGTTGCAAAAAGTTGTATGGTGGTGAAAAAAAAAAAAATGTCACCCTGAGCAGGATTCGAACCTGGCCCTCCTGAGCTCAAGGCAGCTACTCATCTCACTGAGCCAAACTCATTCTGAAAAAGAATAGGTGGAGAGATTGACAATTTTGCTGAAATGAGCAGAAGCTGCTGAGAATTGTGCTGATAAGAGGTGAAAGGGCTGAAAATTTTGCAGAAAAGAGGTGAATCAGCAGAATTTCTGCTGAAAAGAGGTAAAGAAGCAAAAAGTTGCGCTGAAAACAGACGAATCAGCAGAATTTCTGCTCAAAAGAGTTTTTTTCTGAAAAAAGCTGAGATTTGTGCTGAAAAGAGGTGAAAAGGCTGAGAATTTTGCAAAAGATGGAAAGAAGCAGAACATTGCGCTGAAAAGAGGTGAAAATTCTGAATATTCTGCTGAAAAGAGTTGAATGAGCAGAATTTCTGCAGAAAAGATGGAAAAAAGCAGAACACTGAGCTGAAAAGAGGTGAATGAGCAGAATTTCTGCTGAAAAGACTTTTTTTTTCTGAAAACAGCAGAAAAAAATGAAAATTTTGCAGAGGAGGTGAATAGGCAGAATTTAGGCTGAAAAGAGGTGAAAATTCTGCTAAAGACTTCAATCAGCAGAATTTCTGCTGAAAAGAGTTCTGCAGAACTTTTTTCAGAATTCTGCTGAAAAGAGGTTTTTGCTGAAAATAGCTGAAAAAGCTGGGATTTGTGCTGAAAAGTGGTGGAAAAACTGAAAATTTTGCTGAAAAGGGGTGAAAAAGCTGAAATTGAGTTAAAAAGAGTTAAAAAAGTTTAATTGTTAACTGAAAGAAATGTTGCCATAAGCGGGATTTGAACCCAGGCCTCCCAGTCTGAGAACGGCTGCTCATCTCACTGAGCTAAAACACAGCTCAGCCCAGCGAGCAGAAACAAGTGACCACATTGATAATGTGTTCCATTCATTTCAATGGGCAAAAATATTGCAAAAAATATTCAATATCTCAAAAAGTATAGAAGTTATGAGCACCAAAAGTCATAGCACACATTAGCAGAAAGAGCAGAATTTTTTAAAGTTTGAACTGAGAAAATCGGCTGAAAACTGAGGGAGTAGTTAATCGGCAAAGAACGGAGCAACTAGAGGAATAATAAAGATAAAGAATAAAGAGAAACAGGAAAACAATAGTGTGGATGCCATGAGGCATCCACACAATAATAATAATAATAATAAATCCGACGAATAGTAATATGTGTGCCTCTTGGCATAGGCACACATAATAAGAAGAAGAAGAATAAATCCGAGGAATAGTAATATGTGTGCCTCTTGGCATAGGCACACATAATAATAATAAATCCGAGGAATAGTAATATGTGTGCCTCTTGGCATAGGCACACATAAAAATTGCATTTCCTGCGAAAATGCTGTGTGGATGCCTTATCGCTGAAGCTGTCTGCTGAAAAGCTGAAAAAGATGAAAAGTTGCAAAAAGTTGTATGGTGGTGAAAAAAAAAATGTTTCCATGAGCAGGATTTGAACCTGGCCCTCTTGGGCTGAAGGCAGCAAATCATCTCACTGAGCCAAAATCACTTTGACAAAGAAAGAGATGGCGAGACTGACAATTATGGTGGAATGAGCAGAAGCTGCTGAAAATTGTCCTGTTAAGAGGTAAAAAGTCTGAAAATTTTGCAGAAAAGAGGTAAATCAGCAGAATTGCTGCAGAAAAGAGGCAAAGAAGCAGAACATTGCGCTGAAAAGAGGTGAATCAGCAGAATTTCTGCTCAAAAGTTTCTGTATGTAGAAAAAGAAACACGATGAACCATGTGTGAAATAAATAACGAAATGAAATGAAAGAACAACCTGATTCTGCTCAAATTCACCAATCAGAGCTACTGCCTCTGTCTGCTTCATTAGGCTGGGTACTTGTACGTATTTCGGTCTATATTAGAAAAGCTGCTAACATTATAAAACTTTGCAGAATTGTAATAAATGATCAATATAAATGACAGGTCTGTGATAGTGTTTAAATATGTAATGAAAAAAAAATGTTGAAGCAAGGTGGGATTGAACCCACGACCTTTGAGGTGCAGAGCCGTGTCATTACTGATTGCGCCACCTGGCAAGGGGACGGGCGGCTGAAAGACAGACATTTGGGCAGTCAGAAAATAGATCGCGGTGAGCGGCGAAAAGCGCCGTTTTTTTGAGTTACAAAACGTCGTGTAACTCAAAACTAGGAGGGCTAGCAGCATAATTCTTGTACTGGGTGAATCAGCGGACTTTGGTGTACTTTGACTGCGATTCCCATAGCTCTTCCCAGATAGCAAGGAAACATTGAAACAATGTTGAGTCAATATCAGGCGACGTCATTGAAGCAACGTTGAAGTGTGACGTTGACCCAACATCACTCTTGCACCCATTTTTAATGTTGAAACAACGTCAGGTTTTGATGTTGAATCAATGTTGAAACCTGACATTGATTCGACGTTATATTTTCTAACACTGTTGACATTGAAACACTGTTGAGATATGGTATTGATTTTCCACCTCTTTCGCACAGTTGCTTTTTATTGAAAAAAAACCAAAAAACCAAAAAAGGTCAATAGACATGTATCATTTGCAAAATACTTTATTAAAAGACAAAGTTTCCTATTTACATTTCTATGTTTCACGTCACTTTTTATTATTTACTCCGGGATGGGGATGGATGATGTGTGCCCTGCGCGCCACCCGTACGATCTGGAGCATATCTGAGCCATTTCTGGACTGCTTGAGCAAAGACCAACTCAGACATAGAGTTCGCCCCTACCTGCTGCGCCAGGCCATCTAGGACAAAAAATAGACACACACACAAAAAAAAGGGAATTAGAGCACATGAATAAGCTCTTGTTAATTGTCTTCAGCAGGGAGAAAGTATGTAAACTCCTAGGCTGATAAACATGAAAGTCACCAGGCAGAAATCAGCAAACTGCCGCATTTGATTCCCAAAGAGCTATAAGCTGAAAATGTGATATGTCTTAGCATGGTGTGCCGTGTATCCTTTAAAAAAAAGAAAAGAAAACATGGGGTCCTCGGGCTGTACAAAGTGTACAACCCGAGGACAAAACAAGCCGAAGACCAAAGACTCCATCTCCAGATTAACCGGACATGAAAGTCTTGTTATTAAGAAAGACAAAGTAATATAGCAAAAAACAGACATAGGAAATGTGAAACGCACCCAGCACATCAATTGATCCCTTTATTGTTCACTTTAGGCTCATAAAACTACAATAAATGTTAAAACTTACCAAATATGCATCTGCACGGCGCTGTCTCTTTAAATGCCCTTTTTTGCTTTGTCTGGTCCTTGGTATTTTTTCCCTGCCCAGTTGAGTACAGAGGCCAGCTCCTTTGTAATGGCATAAACCATTACACAGCGGACTCGCACCTCCAGTGTGGTCCAGCAGCACCAATCAACGCAAAGCGTCTCACCTATAGACACATTTTATGAGATGGAATTAGCGTGTCACATGTCTTAAATGTGTATGCAAGTGCTTGTGTGTTTACTTCATGTAATTGATGATAGAAACATGTCATTTGGTTTTCCCTAAAGCCTGATTTTCAAGTCATACAAAGAATAAACCAAAGTATTGGCAGTGCAATGTATTTCTATTCACTTTTGTTGGATATTCATTTGTTAGTTCTTGTAACTGCTAAAAGTGTTTACTAGTTTTTGCCTGTCACATATATTTGTTATACCATGTAAACTGTGAAATTCCAAGATTTTCAAACTTGCCTTGTAATAGTGGCTTCACAGAGTCTCTGGAATCTACAGAAAAAAAAATCACAACAAGATGACATTCAGGAGTATAAACTGGGTTTTCTTTTTAGATAAGAGTACAATGACATTGTGATGCAGCTTTAAAGCTTTTTTAAAAGCATACCATCTATAGGGAAGACATCAGACTCTGCATGCTGGCGAGATCGCAAAGCTGTGTCGGTTTGTGCCGGAGTGGCGAAAGGTGCCGGAAGCTGGGTGGGGCATTATGATGGTTGCTATCAGTGGGCTGGGGGGCAGACTGCGGAGTGATGAGGGCTGTTTAGAAAAAGATAATTTTTTAAGTATTTAAGAATACAGACAACTTGTCAAAAAAGTCTCCTTGTGTCAGACACAGATATGTACACAGACACTAGACAGTATTTTATTACCTGGTATTTTCACTCGAGGGGCCTGAGGAAACCGTTTTTTTGTAGGCTGCTCATCCTCTGAGTCCGTATATGTGTACAGGGAATTTGGTCTAAAGAAAATAAATTAAAAACGGTCTTAAGTAATTGTAAATATGCTTTTGGCATATTGTTTCCTAAAGTTAGTTTGATTTCTAACAACACACACAGGAAACAGAGACGTGCAAGAAGGTACAGTATACAATGAATTTTTGAAGTGCACAAGTGTACACGGCTTTGCATTTTTAAAAAGTTTACAAACTTCCACTTTTTGGACTATATTATGTGGCGATATTGCAGTATGCAAGCACCACAGATATGTATAAAAGACAAGATCAAAAATTCTTAACAATCAAAGATATGTTTGTGAATAAAAAGGTTTTACTTGTGCTTTCTTTTAAGACTGGTCTGGGTTTCTTCTTCGGACTGAAGGTCAGACGTATCACAGCGTTCACGTGGATATCTCTGAAGACTGCGTTCTGCTTCGTGAAATGTGCCTGGAAATACAAACACAATGTACGGCCAGACATACATTACGTGTGGACAAAAGGTGCAAACGCATAGAAAAATCAGCGGTTTCAAAAATACGCTGGTACGTGTGGACGTAGCCTTATTCATTATTCAAGGCACAAACGGAAAGTCATGTACGCGTGCAACGTAAAGTTAGTTGAGCGTGCAACGTACAGTCACGCATGCTGCGTGAGCTTTCAAACTGAGTCTAAAGTTTTCGTGTGCGAATTGAAGCGAGTGCTCTCCAATCATCAAAAGTAACAAAGTCATTGAACACGTTTATACAGTTAACTTTACGTTTATCAATCATATATCACAGATTTAGAATTTTTTGTAGTACTAAGCAACTACAGAGCGAAAGTCTGGGTCAAGCGCCGAGGCGACGGCAAGAACAAAGGAAACCTCGAAGCGTTAAAGCTAGCTTTGTAAGGGAATATAACGAAGAAATTATGAAACGAAAATGTTTTCTTTGTTGATATACTTTGTTCGCAGTGCAATTTATTTGTTGCCAGATTGTAAGAAGTAGACACAATTTAAAAAACTTGTTAATGTACAACATTAACAAGTTTTTTTTTTACTGTTATTCAAATGCAAACATGGAAATACCGAGTAGGAAAAAAAATCATTCATTCTTACCTTACACTAATCATGGTGCAGGCCAGTGCAGTGCATGAACTGATGCCTTCTCCGGTCAATTCCGCTGAGAGTAAATCAAATGTCCCGCTCTACTGTAGAAGACAATGAATACCGGGGGAGGGGGGGGGGGTGTACCAATGTGAGAGGGGTGCTGCGGAATAGTCCAAGTGATCGCTGCTTTAATTTCCCGGTCAACTATACATAAATTGCACGTAGACACGATTTTTTAAAGCTGGTGAACTAGACCAAGTCATTGATAACAAATGAACAATAAATCTACTTTCTCTGGTACTTTATACCCGATCAGTTGCAATGCAATTTAATGCTCAACTACAAATCGATGGTTTTTGATGGTGACCGGAGCCGAATGATCGTCAACTATAAATAGACGTTTTCTCGACGTTGTTGTTGTCACCTGGTCGACTATAAATAGATCAAATATCAATGACAAAAAAACAACGGTGAATCAACATCGTTACAACGTCTCTATAGTAAGACCGTCGGTTTACCACAGTATTTCAATGTTGTTACAACATTGGCATTTCAACCCCGACCATATACGACGGTTCGGATGAAAAATCAACATAGATTCAATGTCGTCTTGCTATCTGGGTTTGTACCTCCGTCGCGGAGATATGACGAGAGAAGAAACGGCTTCATTTTCAGAGTGTGAGAACTGAGAGGAGGACAGATTTCCACCCCTCAAACAAACGTAATTTATGGCTCAATGGTAAGATGAATGTAAAGATAGAGAAATTTTTGCTGAAAAGTGGTGGAAAAAAAAACCTTTCCCTGAGCAGGATTCGAACCTGGCCCTCCTGGTCTCAAGGCTGCCACTCAGCTCACTGAGCCAAACTCATTCTGACAAAGAGTAGATGGAGAGACTGACAATTTTGCTGAAATGAGCAGAGGCTGCTGAGAATTGTGCTGATAAGAGGTGAAAAGGCTGAAAATTTTGCAGAATAGAGGTGAATCAGCAGAATTTCTGCTGAAAAGAGGTAAAGAAGCAAAAACTTGCGCTGAAAAGAGACAAATCAGCAGAATTTCTGCTCAAAAGAGGTTTTTCCTGAAAAAAGCTGAGATTTGTGCTGATAAGAGGTGAAAAGGCTGAAAATTTTGCAGAAGAGGTGAATAAGCAGAATTTGGGCTGAAAAGAGGTGCAAATTCTGCTGAAAAGAGTTCAATCAGCAGAATTTCTGCTGAAAAGAGTTCTGCAGAACTCTTTTCAGAATTCTGCTGAAAAGATGTTTTTGCTGAAAATAGCTGAAAAAGCTGGGATTTGTGCTGAAAACTGGTGAAAAAACTGAAAATTTTGCTGAAAAGGAGTGAAAAAGCTGAAATTGAGTTAAAAAAGTTTAACTGTTAACTGAAAGAAATGTTGCCATAAGTGGGATTTGAACCCGGGCCTCCCAGTCTGAGAACGGATGCTCATCTCACTGAGCTAAAACACAGCTCAGCGCGGCAAGGAAAATCAGTGACACCACTGATAATATGGCAGAAATGGGCAAAAAATATTGCAAAAAAAATTCAATATCTCAAAAAGTATAGAAGTTATGAGCACCAAAAGTCATAGCGCACATTAGCAGAAAGAGCAGAATTTTTTAAAGTTTGAACTGAGAAAATCGGCTGAAAACTGAGGGAGTAGTTAAGCGCCAAAAAACGTACGGAAGCAACTAGAATAAAGTAGAATAAAGAACTAGAAAATTTGCATTTCCTGCGAAAATGCTGTGTGAATGCCTTAACGCTGAAGCTGTCTGCTGAAAAGCTGAAAAAGCTGAAAAGTTGCAAAAAGTTGCATGGTGGTAAAAAAAAAAAAAACCACCACCCTGAGCAGGATTCAAACCTGGCCCTCCTGGATTCAAAGCAGCTACTCATCTCACTGACCCAAACTCATTCTTGCAAAGAAGAGGTGGACAGACTGACAATTCTGCTGAAATGAGCAGAAGCTGCTGAGAATTGTGCTGATAAGAGGTGAAAAGGCTGTAAATTTTGCAGAAAAGAGGTGAATCAGCAGAATTTCTGCAGAAAAGTGGCAAAGAAGCAGAAAGTTGCGCTAAAAAGAGGTGAATCAGCAGAGTTTCTGCTGAAAAGAGGGTTTTTTTTCTGAAAACAGCCAAAAAACCTGGAATTTGTGCTGAAAAGGGGTGAAAAAAATGAAAACTTTGCTGAAAAAGGGTGAAGAAGCTAAAGTATACCAAATCAAAGTATTTGTGCCAAAACATAGTATTTCTGCCATATTGTGGTAGTTGTGCAACAAAAGTTACTACATTACAACATGAATACGGATTAAAGATGAAAGAAACTGGCAACAAATTCCTCCACTACAAACCAGTCTGATACCACTGTGCAGTGTTCACGTTTACTAAGGCACTACCCAAAAGGCACCACAAGAGGGCACTCCACCACAAGAGATGACCTATGTACACTGATGCACTTAGTAACAGTCAGCCTCCTACTTTGCCACTACGTAATACAGCGGAAATACAGTAGCAGAAATACAATGTTTTTGCAGAAGCACTGTAATTTCACTCAAATACTATGAAATAGCAGTAATACTATGATTTGGCAGAAATACTATGACTTAGAAGTAATACTATAACAAAAGGGATTCCTCAAAATACTATGAAATTGCAGTAATTCTATGATTTGGCAGAAATACTATGTTTCAGTACAAATACTATGACAAAGCAGAAATACTATGACTTAGAAGTAATAAAATAAGAAAAGGGATTCCTCAAAATACTATGAAAGTGCAGTAATTCTATGATTTGGCAGAAATACTGTACTTTGTACAAATACAATGCTTTGGTAAAAATACTATATTTTGATTTTAACTCTATGATTTGAAAAAGATGAAAGCATTGCAAAAGGTGAAAAGGCTGAAAATTTTGCAGAAAAGAGATGAATCAGGAGAATTTCTGCAGAAAAGAGGCAAAGAAGCAGAACGTTGCGCTGAAAAGAGGTGAATGAGCAGAATTTCTGCTGAAAAGAGGCAGAATTTCTGCTGAAAAGAGGCAGAAGGTTCTCTATGTAGAAAAAGAAACACGATGAACCATGTGTGAAATAAATAAAGAAATGAAAGGAAAGAACAACCTGATTCTGCTCAAATTCACCAATCAGAGCTACTGCCTCTGTCTGCTTCATTAGGCTGGGTACTTGAATGTATTTCGGTCTATATTAGAAAAGCTGCTAAAATTATAAAACTTTGCAGAATTGTAATAAATGATCAATATAAATGACAGGTCTGTGATAGTGTTTAAATTTGTAATGAAAAAAAAATGTTGAAGCGAGGTGGGATTGAACCCAGGACCTTTGAGCTGCAGAGCCGTGTCATTACTGATTGCGCCACCTGGCAAGGGGGCGGGTGGCTGAAAAAAACAAATAGATCAGCAATAAGAAATAGATCGCGGTGAGCGGCGAAAAGCGCCGTTTTTTGGAGTTACAAAACGTCGTGTAACTCAAAAACTAGGAGGGCTAGCAGCATAATTCTTGTACTGGGTGAATCAGCGGACTTTGGTGTATTTTGGCTGCGATTTTCATAGCTCTTTGTACCTCCATCGCGGAGATATGACGAGAGAAGAAACGGCTTCATTTTCAGAGTGTGAGAACTGACAGGAGGACAGATTTCCACCTCTCAAACAAACGTAATTTATGGCTCAACGGTAAGATGAATGTAAAAACTGCTTCCACTGTGAGTGTCAGGAGTGTCTGAAGATATATTGGCACAAGCCTCATGTCCTAACTTTGCTTTGTTAATGAGATATGGCGATTTAAAAATGCCTCCCGTTACAGAATTTCAGCTCTGAATTTCAAAACCTCCGTATAGACTTTGAATGGGGCTTTGTCAGACCTTGTGTCACTCCGAGGCAAATTGCGAAAAAACGTTAACTCTCACAATAAAGATAGTAACATTGTCTGAAAGCCAGCAAAAATACCTACGTTTTGATGTATAATTTGTGGGGGTTCAGTGGAAATTGAGCAAGTAGCAAGAAGTTGTTCCGACATGAAGCGAAAATTCAGAACAGACCAGCACTCACTCTGAGTTAATTGCATAGCAACCATAGCAACGCATGTATTTTCTGAAAAATCACAATTTTGCAACTGAAAACTTAAAGAGGTATAAAATTAAAACGGTAGAAGATCTGAAAAAGCTGAATCACACAGGAATAGCCCAATAATCTGAGAACATTTTAAAGTTTGAATGGAGTTTCTAGGTGAAAGTATGAGGAAGCAGTTAAGTTTCAAAACCAAGCAAGTTTTAGCAGAATTGTGGAAGTTTTCCATTCATTTCAATGGGACAAATTAAAGGAAAAAAGTGTAATATTTTAAAAAGTATAATAGTAATAAACACCAAAAGTCATAGCAGTCGTTAGCAGAAAGAGCAGAACAGTTTAGAGTTTGAACTGAGAAAATCGGCTGAAAACTGAGGGAGTAGTTAAGTGCCGAAAAACGTACGGAAGCAACTTTAAGAATACTAAAGAATAAAGAGAAACAGGAACTCAATAGTGTGGATGCCTTTGAAGGCATCCACACAACTAGAAAAAATTGCATTTCCTGCGAAAATGCTGTGTGGATGCCTTATTGCTGAAGCTGTCTGCTCAAAAAGTGAAAAAGATGAAAAGTTGCAAAAAGTTGTATGGTGGTGAAAAAAACAAAATTTCACCCTGAGTAGGATTCGAACCTAGCCCTGCCAGACTCAGAGCAACTACTCATCTCACTGACCCAAACTCGTTTACACAAAGAAGAGGTGGACAGCCTGACAATTCTGCTGAAATGAGCAGAAGCTGCTGAGAATTGTGCTGATAAGAGGTGAAAAGGCTGAAAATTGTGCAGAAAAGAGGTGAATCAGCAGAATTTCTGCAGAAAAGAGGCAAAGAAGCAGAAAGTTGCGCTAAAAAGAGGTGAATCAGCAGAGTTTCTGCTGAAAAGAGTTTTTTTTTCTGAAAACAGCCAAAAAACCTGGAATTTGTGCTGAAAAGGGGTGAAAAAAATGAAAATTTTGCTAAAAAGTGTTGAGGAAGCTAAAGTATACCAAATCAAAGTATTTGTGGCAAAACATAGTATTTCTGCCATATTGTGGTATTTGTGCAACAAAAGTTACTACATTACAACATGAATACGGATTAAAGATGAAAGAAACTGGCAACAAATTCCTCCACTACAAACCAGTCTGATACCACTGTGCAGTGTTCACGTTTACTAAGGCACTACCCAAAAGGCGCCACAAGAGGGCACTCCAACACAAGAGATGACCTATGTACACTGATGCACTTAGTAACAGTCAGCCTCCTACTTAGCCACTACGTAATACAGCGGAAATACAGTAGCAGAAATACAATGTTTTTGCAGAAACACTGTAATTTCACTCAAATACTATGAAATAGCAGTAATACTATGATTTGGCAGAAATACTATGTTTCAGTACAAATACTATGATTTGGCAGAAATACTATGACTTAGAAGTAATACTATAACAAAAGGGATTCCTCAAAATACTATGAAATTGCAGTAATTCTATGATTTGGCAGAAATACTGTACTCCGTACAAATACAATGCTTTGGTAAAAATACTATATTTTGATTTTAACTCTATGATTTGAAAAAGATGAAAGCATTGAAAAAGGTGAAAAGGCTGAAATGAGCAGAAAAGAGATGAATCAGCAGAATTTCTGCTGAAAAGAGGCAAAGAAGCAGAACGTTGCGCTCAAAAGAGGTGAATGAGCAGAATTTCTGCTGAAAAGAGGCAAAGAAGCAGAACGTTGCGCTGAAAAGAGGTGAATGAGCAGAATTTCTGCTGAAAAGAGGCAGAATTTCTGCTGAAAAGAGGCAGAAGGTTCTGTATGTAGAAAAAGAAACACGATGAACCATGTGTGAAATAAATAAAGAAATGAAATGAAAGAACAACCTGATTCTGCTCAAATTCACCAATCAGAGCTATTGCCTCTGTCTGCTTCATTAGGCTGGGTACTTGTATGTATTTCGGTCCATATTAGAAAAGCTGCTAAAATTATAAAACTTTGCAGAATTGTAATAAATGATCAATATAAATGACAGGTCTGTGATAGTGTTTAAATTTGTAATGAAAAAAAAATGTTGAAGCAAGGTGGGATTGAACCCACGACCTTTGAGGTGCAGAGCCGTGTCATTACTGATTGTGCCACCTGGTAAGGGGGCGGGCGGCTGAAAAACAAATAGATCAGCAATCAGAAATAGATCGCGGTGAGAGGCGAAAAGCGCCGTTTTTTGGAGTTACAAAACGTCGTGTAACTGAAAAACTAGGAGGGCTAGCAGCATAATTCTTGTACTGGGTGAATCAGCGGACTTTGGTGTATTTTGACTGCGATTTTCATAGCTCTTTGTACCTCCGTCGCGGAGATATGACGAGAGAAGAAACGGCTTCATTTTCAGAGTGTGAGAACTGAGAGGAGGACAGATTTCCACCCCTCAAACAAACGTAATTTATGGCTCAACGGTAAGACGAATGTAAAAACTGCTTCCACTGTGAGTGTCAGGAGTGTCTGAAGATATATTGGCACAAGCCTCATGTCCTAACTTTGTTTTGTTAAAGAGATGTGACGATTTGAAAATCCCTCTCATTAGAGAATTTCAGCTCTGAATTTCAAAACCTCCACATAGGCTTTGAATGGGGATTTGTCACACCTTGTGTCACTTCGAGGCAAATTGCGAAAAAACGGTAAATCTCACAATAAAGATAGTAACATTGTCTGAAAGCCAGCAAAAATACCTACGTTTTGATGTATAATTTGTGGAGGTTGAGTGGAAATTGAGCGAGTAGCAAGAAGTTGTTCAGACATGAAGAGAAAATTCAGAACAGACCAGCACACACTCTGAGTTAATTGCATAGCAACCATAGCAACGCATGTATTTTCTGAAAAATCACAATTTTGCAACTGAAAACTTAAAGAGGTATAAAATGAAAACCGTAGAAGATCTGAAAAAGCTGAATCACACAGGAATAGCCCAATAATCTGAGAACATTTTAAAATTCGAATGGAGTTTCTAGGTGAAAGTATGAGGAAGCAGTTAAGTTTCAAAACCAATCAAGTTTTAGCAGAACTGTGGAGGTTTTCCATTCATTTCAATGGGACAAATTAAAGGAAAAAAGTGTAATATTTTAAAAAGTATAATAGTAATAAACACCAAAAGTCATAGCAGTCGTTAGCAGAAAGAGCAGAACAGTTTAGAGTTTGAACTGAGAAAATCGGCTGAAAACTGAGGGAGTAGTTAAGTGCCGAAAAACGTACGGAAGCAACTTTAAGAATATTAAAGAATAAAGAGAAACAGGAACTCAATAGTGTGGATGCCTTTGAAGGCATCCACACAATAAAGAGAAACAGGAACTCAATAGTGTGGAAGCCCTTTTAGGGCATCCACACAATAAAGAGAAACAGGAACTCAATAGTGTGGATGCATAAAGCATCCACACAATAAAGAGAAACAGGAACACAATAGTGTGGATGCCATGAGGCATCCACACAATAAAGAGAAACAGGAACTCAATAGTGTGGAAGCCCTTGAGGGCATCCACACAATAAAGAATAAAGAGAAACAGGAACTCAATAGTGTGGAAGCCCTTTTAGGGCATCCACTCAATAGTGTGGAAGCCCTTTTAGGGCATCCACACAATAAAGAGAAACAGGAACTCAATAGTGTGGATGCCTTTGAAGGCATCCACACAATAATAAATCCGACGAATAGTAATAAGTGTGCCTCTTGGCATAGGCACACTTAATAAATCCGAGGAATAGTAATAAGTGTGCCTCTTGGCATAGGCACACTTAATAATAATAAATCCGACGAATAGTAATAAGTGTGCCTCTTGGCATAGGCACACTTAATAATAAGAATAATAAATCCGACGAATAGTAATAAATGTGCCTCTTGGCATAGGCACACTTAATAATAATAATAAATCCGACGAATAGTAATAAGTGTGCCTCTTGGCATAGGCACACTTAATAAGAATAATAAATCCGAGGAATAGTAATAAGTGTGCCTCTTGGCATAGGCACACTTAATAAATCCGACGAATAGTAATAAGTGTGCCTCTTGGCATAGGCACACTTAATAATAATAATAAATCCGAGGAATAGTAATAAGTGTGCCTCTTGGCATAGGCACACTTAATAATAAACGGAGCAATTACAATGGGGCCTATCTGACTTCACGTACATTATTTAATACAGGGTTTAACTTTAAACTTCAAAATCACTTCATTACATTTTCTTCTTTTCTGTGTTATTCTTAAAATAGAAAATCAATTTCCCATTTCACATTTGAACATTCACTATGGATATAACTCAAGTTTCAGTTAAAGTAATTATAGCATGTTCTCACATGACCATTCATTTGAACATAATCCCTTTTTAAGTGAAACACGGGAATACTTTGTTCACTTTCTCTTTAAAACTCTGGCCATTTCTCAATATGCGTATTTGTATGTACTTGAGTTGTGATACGTCATCAGTCGCAGACCAAGTAGTGTTCCAAGTACGCTCAAAATGCCCGGATGTGTTCTCGCTCCTCCCATTCTATCGAGCGTGCAGCCAAATATCCCAAAACTTAAATGGCGGAGGAGGGCGGGTAAAAAGTTTGAAATATTACTGTTTCTGTGACACAAAATAAACTTTTAAGAGATTTTCATGCGATAATGTAGGTGTGTAAATTACAAAGCCAAACTCACCAGCTTGATACCTGACGGGGAGGTCAAGGTTCACTAGAGCCAGCGAGCACACCTGACTCCGGACACATCATTGTTTTCCAAAAATGGCAGGAAATGAAATGGAAATGGCAGTTATTGGTGCGACCCTTTTTGGTAGAGCTGACCTTACATAGCAATTAAACCCGTGTGTTGTGTCTGACTACTGCTTTGTGGAGAGGAGGGTGCTTCTTTGGGTTTAGCTAGATGAAACAATGGCGTGTTGCTGCCATCTACTGTTTACTACTTCCCAAGTTTTCTTCTAGATAAGCGAGCTAGCCACACGCTCAGTCTCAGGTCTCTATATTCTCTACAGGTTAGCACTGCATAAGTAATCTAACAGCTTTCCTTTTAAAAATATTGAAAACAGTTTCTCCAGTTGATCAAAGTCTCTGAACAGCTTTTTCCTTTGATGAACATGCTGCTGCATTACATCGAGGTGTCTCTAGAGTCAGGTCAGGTCTGGTTCTGCTCCTTAAATGCTAAAAAACCTGCAGCTGTATCACTGTATATATGATGCAGTATCATGCCTTTGGTCCTCAACCCACCAGAGAGCCCATAAAACTGATCTGATATACACAAGCTTTTTTTTAAACTCTGTTTTCACGTATGTACACACTACAAGCCACTCTGCTACTTACATGACCTTTGACCCATCTGTATAAATTTGTAAATAGCCAATCCAAAGCTGTTCCATCCTAGAGTAGGTTATTTTTACGATATCTACTGAGTTCTTTTTCCTGTTCTTGTTGAGTATGGACCTAGAATCAGCCATGATGGTATACCTGACCAACAGACAGGAGAACACACATCCATGTCAACAAAGCCAATTTTTTCATGTCATGGATTTCAACTCCTCATTAAAGTTGATTTTGACTTTCTTTGCTGATCCCAAGAATTCCCAGTGCTAGCCCAGTTTTAACCAGAACTATTACATTTTGTCCTTTTCTTTTTATTAAATACTTCAGCCCAAGCCTATATTTTCTCATTTTCAAAGGCATTTCACACATTTCTATTAAAAGGACAATATTGGAGTGGTGCAAAAATATCCGGTGCACACTCGTAGAGTTTTCGACCAAATTATTATCCAGCTTCTTGATCAGTTTGAACTGCTTGACTCTCTCAAGGTCCTTTCCGTAGATTTGCAGATGTTTAGTTGGTCCCTTCCTTTTATGTCCAGTTATCATACACTTATTTTTATCAATAGATATTTTAAAGCCCCAATCATTAGCCGATGTAACCACATTCTTTAAAGCTTTCTGAATTTGAACCTGTATTTCAGCCTGTATCGATGATGGCAGTGGTGTCTTCTTGTTGGCGGTTTATCAATGCTTTAATGAACCTCTTGGGAGATACAGGAAACCAAGAGGTAGCCCAAAAGTTTCTGTCTTACTGAACCTGTACAGGTCAAGAGGAGTGGTGTGCAGGTTTTCACATTCACACCATTCTTCCTGTCCTCCTATACAATTTATCAAATCCAACATGTGTTATCCAAATCAGTCCACTTGTTATAGTTAAACTGAAGAAACACTCCAACATTCCAGCTACTTCACTTGTTTCCTCTCTTTTGTAGGTGTTAGCGTCTTGTCCGTCTCTTTTACTTTATCCAGAGTTGGGACCCGGAAGCAGAGTTGCAGTCTTACACGCCTCAACGTCTTCAGCTTCTCCTGTATAAAATCACCATTTTGTCATCTGATGATTGAAAGAGGCAACTAACACACAATAAGTGGCCACACAAAGCTAGTTATTAACTCTCTAAGTTAACCCAGGGTGTCAAAATGGCAAATGTTTGTGAAAAATCATGCACAAACAGTTATACTGTGTCTTATTCATTGAGCTACCATCACTTGTTGTCAAAAAACAACAAAATTTTTAAATGCAGAGAATGTACATTTCTTGTGCTTGACAAGTTGGTTGATATTCTGAATAGCAATTTATGCTGAACGGCTCTGCATTTTAAAAAGTGAACATTTGGCTGTCAAATATTATTCTGTGATATGACTCTTTTGAGTACTGTCCAAAAGGTTGGGTCACCACTCATTTTCTCAATACTTTTAGCAGGAAAAATGGAAAATGGGTATAGTGATTTATTGAAACATGCAAATGTATATGTATGTACATTACATAAGGCAAAAACAGAGATTGTGCAATTCTAATGAGCTTGCAGGTCAGTATTAACATAACCCAAACTCTGTCGGGAAAGATTTCTTGTAATTTATTTAAGCAGTCTGTTAGTAAAACTTATTTTAATTTTGAGATGTCATTCAGCTGACTGAAATTTGGAATTACAGAACTGAACTGGTTAAAGTGTCTCTTACTTTGCTGAATGATTTGCATTTTAGGACAAAAAGCATCTCCTGATTTTTTATATTCTTTGTTTGATTGGCTGTTTTTGTTCACTCAGCGTATAGTTGGTATCTATGACAGTTAAGAGATGTTCTCCCAATTTATAATCTTATACCACTGGAAAGCCTGTTTCTTTCTCCTTGATTGGTGCCACAATTGTAAGGTAAATGCATTTGTGGGTTGAGCAGCAGCGTTGCGGATGTGGGTTGTATCCATGAAAAGTGTTCTCTGCCAATGACAAATTACCTTACTTTTTGTGAAAAGTTTGTTTCGTATTTTTTAGAAAAAGAAATAATCTTGTGAGTAAAACCTGTGTTCAATGTATTACTAAACATGTACATAAACTTTACTAAACAATGAAATGAACACAAAATAATTATACTTAAACTTATGTCAAGTATAAATGTGTTTCAACAGGGCATATAACAAACGCCTTTGCACTTGTTTTTACTGCACTACAAACTTAAAGTACAATATGTTAAAAAAAAAACAACCAAAAAACAACCAAATGATTATATTCACAATAAAGTACTAATGCCTTAAAAGGAAATACTGCCCAGATAGTGAGGTACCAGAGAGGTTTGGACTCTGTGAGTGCTAAGTGTTTGGCTTACTTTGAAAAGCAGTGTTGTGAGACTGGTCAGGTGTGTCTGAGTAAGGGCAGTTGATTTGGGCACAATGACTCTCTCTCTCTCTCTCTCTCAGCTTGAATAACAGAGAGATCTGCATTTTTGATCATTAACTTTAATGCATAATGCCCAGGTAATGTTGTCTTTGATTGGAAAGGGATTTTAAGGCTGGGTCAATGCCTTGAGCTCCTTGTCTTGATCCTAGAACTGTTTCTGAGCAGCTTTGCTGTGTGGAGGGGCACATTTTCCTGTTGGAGCTGTAAGGTTCTTGGTCTGCAACCATGTAAAGTGACATGAATAAATAAATAAATGCCATGACTCAAGGTTGTCCAGCAGAAAATTGTATTACAAAGACATGCCCCAATTTAATTTTACTTATCACACAAGGTGCAAATCCTTCCGTTTGTAAAATTGTGCTATTTCTAACGTGACCTTTGCCTTAATGTGATGGCATTCATTTATATAGTAAAATTATATGAACACGGTGCTTTGTCCCATCTGTACTCAAAAACGAATGTTCTTTTTTTCCCTATTTTTTTATAGTAAAAGGGACCAGGATGATATGAAATCTACCTATGAAACTGCATGAGCTTAACAGAAGAAACGTTTACCTTTACTGCATTCTCAGTTGACGCAAGACTCCAAGCGGCTTAAACTTTAGAGTATCGCGAGATTTGATCAGCTGTTATGTCTGCGTGTTTTTTTTCCTCTCTCTTTTTTTTAAGACTGGTACTGGTCTGTCAAACACGTGGGGAGGAGAGTGTGACTTTCCACTAGCGTACGTTTCAAAAAGCTCACGTTGTTAGTGTTGCTATCATCGTTGCGGTACCGAGGACCCAAAAACATTGTAAGTAAAATAATTAGTCCGTGAAGGAAGTGGCACACTGAAAAAGAGACTGTTAGCTTTTAGTTTTTGATTTAATGCGTACATGGTTGCTTGATTCAGTTTCATTGACATTTATGTGAATATATTTCAGGGAAAAAAACATTCACTGGCATTTCTACTATTCTCTGTGGGTCGTCAAATGTTTATTGTGTCACCATGTGATCCCATGTCATTGAAAAACTAGCCTACAAAGCAGCTTCTCCTAACTTGCCATTCAGAACAGCACATGTAGCTTCTGTTGTAGAAGTTAAATTTCCGCACTTGCTTCGTTTTGTTGAGCTGTGCACGTGCCAACGTAGGAGCATTGCTTCTTGGATAATAATAAATGCATTTTGGCCCACAGTTGGCAGTCATTGTCGCCAGGCCGGCTAGCAGGCTAGCATGAAGGTCTAAGGCCCATGCGGGGCATTGGCAGTCTTTGGCTTCAAATGTCCTTTAACCCTGCATCGATTACAGATTCCCCCTCGTTGGTGCAGTTGGGTATAGTTAACGACTATGTATCACACAGCTTTATGTTGTGGCCCAGTACGTCTGTAATTCGGGGATATGAAACTCTGAAGTGGCTTTAATAATGTAGCCACCTACCAACATAGTCTAAAAATAATACAGTGGAGGGAACATGCCATTAGCTTATATTTTTTCATGTTTAGCTAGCGTTAATTTTCATAAACATCAAAGCCACTGTGGTTGCTAGGTAGCTAACTTCATGCTTTGTATCCTGCACTGCGGCCTCCTTAAACAGCCATGCTGTATTTCGTGTTTGCATTAGGTCACAGCCATCTCTGCTACACGGTTTCATCCCAGACGGTGCCAAAATCCCTATATGAATTTGTTATATGGGATTTAACATCTTACTGGCTGCAGGTTGTTCCGTTTAGTACGGGGCACAACTTCGCTGTTGGATATTTTGTAGAATCTGAAAAATTCGGCATTAAAAAGGACCTGGCAGCGTATCGTAAGTTAAAGTTGTTATAAATTGCTGCCTGCCTGTGAGGGTCTAAGCATATATTTTTGCGCTTCTTTCGAAGGTTGTTTAGGTTTTAGTTGGCTAATGCAAAGAACTGTGAGGGATAACCTTATAAAGACAAAGTGAATCGCTTGAGTCACAAGTGAAAGTGGTATTTTGGTATCACAACGAATTAATTTTTCCTTACCATATAGTCATGTAACGTTAAACTTCGAGAATTATATATGAAGGTTCACATTGTGGCCTTTGTACTTCCTAGCTAGCTAATTGTGTTAGCCGGTGTGTGGCGATGGAGTGAATGACCACACGCCACGCTTTTGTTTTGTTTTTATTATTATTATTTTTTTATTTATTTTTGTGGGACAGAAAGCATCACCACTATCATTATTGGGAACTACACAATGTCCTGCAGTTGTAGTATTAAGACATAGCTAGCTGAACGCTTTTAGCATTTATTGAGTCCTTGCTGAAAGACAGCTGGGGTGTTGAGGCGCACCTTCTGTACATCACTGGGGCTTTGGTCACATGTAAACTGGACTGGTATGTGGCTGTAGCAACTATCAAGTTTAAAGTTGTTAGTAGCAGCATGGCTCCTGTAAGGTCTTGACTTTTGGCCACAGGGCATGCAAGACTTGACAGCCTACTGTATTAATATCCCGATCTGTCTGTAATTCGCTTTGTAACTCACGTTTGTTTACATAAAATAATTTGGTTTTCATTTATTTAAAAACTGTGTCACGTTCATTGTTAATTTTTCTTAGTGGTGACAGTGAGTCCCAAGGTTCATTTAACACGCATGATGATGATTAAAGGGATATTGGAAAATGTATGACATGAAGAATAAAGTTTAAACGCAAACAGGTGGGAATTAAGTGACACTGAACTTGTTGGCATGAAGGTCTTTTGAGGCTACATAATAATTTTACACCAGTCTGTCTGTGCTGGCATGATGTAAGGTTTATAACATGTAAAATAATTTTATCATTCCTGTTTGAACAGCCAAGGTCACAGTAAGAGACGATTTTACAGTTTATAGACAGTCTTGACTATAAGGCCAGGAAAGGAACCAATAAAGACTTGTCTGACTTGTAAGGACAGCTCTTCATTTGACAGCTTGTTGCTTCCATTGTGACCTTTATATGGTGAGTGTGTTGTCCTTGGATTTAACAGCAACACATACAAGCTACACATAAAGCCTGGGAGCTTCATGTGTAGCATCTTTGCTGGTCCTTTCTGGACAGATCTTGAATGTTACTCCTGGGACCTGCTGGAACCTCTCGCCCAGTTTGGGAGTCACTGCTGTAAGTGCTCTGAATGCCACTGGGATCACTGTTGCCCTTATCCTTCGCTTATTCTCTAGCTCCCCTCTCAGCCCTTGGCATTTCTCAAGCTTTACGTATTTCTTTTTCCTGATTTTTTTTTTTTTTTTTTTTTTTTTTTTTGGCTTTCATTTGGTATAGCTACATGTACTACTATGGCTTTATTCCTCTGCTTGTCCACTAGTAATATATCTGGTTGGTTAGCCATCGCCAGTTTGTCTGTGTGTATCTAGAAATCCCACAGGATTTTAGCTTGGTCATTTTCAACCACCCTGAGGGGCATATTCCATTTTGATCTTGGGACTTCCAGGCCACACTCTGCACACATGTTCCTGTATACTGTGCCAGCCACCTTGTTACTGGGTTTCATGCAAGTTCCATGCATGTATCCAGGTAGCAGAGGTGGCTAACGTTTGCTCCATTCCATTGTCTATATCCATAGGCAGTCTTGGTAATGATTTGACTGATTTGCATTTTTTCCCGAAATTTAATAAAATAAAGGACCCCCTATTCCACCTTGTATAAGTAGGTGATGCTGAGGATTGCCACTTTATCAGCATTAGCTTTCTGGCCAAGCTGTGAATTCCATTAAGTTCTTTTTAAAAGGACAGAGTTAGTCAAAAACCCTGCATCCAAAACAAAGCTATCAACACTCGGAGCATTATCCCTTTCAGTTACATTGAACAAGGTATGAGAGTTCTGACTGAAATCTTTGCAGAAAGGGACACCTCGAAAACATGAAGTTTCCAAATATGTTACTTTGGACCTTTGACTGCTTCTTCAAGGTCAAATAAGGTCAAATTTTCATTATGTCAACCTTTCATAAAATGCTTCATCTTTAAAACTATGCTTAAAATTCTACTTCTGTGTTTGTATTGGCAACATTTAGAAAATTATACTGGTAAATAGTGATTCTAAATATCACGTAGTTTTGATCCAACACGTTTGACCTCTGATCTCATTTTTATATTTCACATCTGCCTTTTTTTCTTTTCTTTTCTTTTTTTTTTTTTTAAAGATTGACCCCAAAAATGCATTGTATTCAGGGGTGGAAATTGACACCCACCACTGGGCAAATGCAGGTAAATTTATGAAGTGGCATGTAAATTTGAGCAATAGACAAGCCACCATGGCAGGTTTAAATTTAAACAGAAAAAATGATGTTCAATTTGCACTCCTGACCTGTCTGGGGCAGCAATGCGCTTGGCTTGCTGCTAGTTTTTATTACCACTTTGCATCGGCAGCACATTTAAAAACCTTTGCCCATGCAGCAGTATATTAATGACTAACATCATATTGTGGTTGGATTCTCAGTTGTTCATCTGACTAAAGTTTGACCCGTTTACTGCATCCTGTCATGCGATTGCATTTGTCCCTAACCATTGGGAATGGTCATGTTAACTTTTATGGAGTGAAAAAAGTTAGCAGTCATCCTTCAGCTTCGCTGTGTTTATATTATGTTAACCATAGCTGTGTACCTAGCAACCACGTAGCACATCATTGTATACCAGGTGGTTAACTTCAGTAACACTACAAACCTCACTACTGTTTAGTTTTTCAACATAAATGATGACAGAAGTAATAGTTTAATTTTTCAGAAATCCCTCAGTCAGAACATGGTATATAATCTTTAGATAGCAGTAAGTTAGCTTGCTAGTTTCTAACTTCAGACTCCATTAAACTTCATAAATTAATTAACTTAATTTTTACACCTGCTAGAGGAGCCACACTGATCATTTTATTAAAGATGAAAGAATTTAGACAGTTTGTAGCTCTGTGATGCCACAGTGTTTGTTTGACTTTGTGACCAGAAGTGGAGTTTGACGTTATTAGCCGTTTCCGGGTCCAAACTTCAAGACCCAATGGAAAACCAGTCGATTCGAGTCAAGTTGTGGCGAGTTTACAAATCAATATCTATTATTGGGGATGGGAATCAAGAACTGGTTCTCAGTAGTCCAGTTCCATAGAATTGTTAGTCTGTTTTCCTGTCGATCCCGTTTATTGGTTCCATTTTTACTTGCACTACAATCAGCTGACTCAAGTTTGCCTGTCAGAGTAGGAAAACAGTGGTCTCCATTTCTACCTTTTCATGTTTCTACAGTAGAATCACTGTGATGATTGCTTTAAAGTCTTTTTGTGCTGGTTTTTAACTTTGCTTTGTGCTGTCGGCTTCATTTTCATACTTAAATGTTAGAGAAGGGTCATAAATGTGTGTTCATAACATAGGGATTTGTGCTGGTGTAATTAGCCTAGCCTAGGTTTATACTGTTAACTGGTGCAATTTATTTGCAGGAATGTAATGTCGTTGATATGCTGCTTAGCAATGGTGGTCACTGTCAAAGCAAAGAAGATGAGATCCCAGTTAAGGAATCGATGAGTGATATAGATGAGAGAATCAGAATCTACCAGAATAAACTAAATTCTTAGCAATTCTCACCCCTTCCTATTATCCATTACCTACTCCTTCAAAATTTCTGTGTAATCAAAGTCATGTTACCTGGATTTTATTCTGTTATTTTTTTAAATTATATTATTGCACACAAAATGTCTAAGAAGAAAAAAAAAATGTATTAAACTAAAACAAAATGCAATACTATTCCCTAAAAGTAAATAACACCCAGGTGGACGTTTTCACTCTTGGAGTGCTGCTTCAGGGTAAAACTGCTTCTGTGTGTCTGGACAGTAACTGACAGAAGTTTTAAAATATTTAACAAGCCAATGTGCATAATAATGAATCTGGTACTTTGAAAAAAATATACAAGCCTGGGCAGGGTTGGGAGTTTTTTTTAGTATTCCAAGTACGAATGGTTTCTTCCAAATTGTTTTATAAAGCATGTCTGGGAAGCCCTCTGGGCCTGGTCTTTGCCGTTTTGTAAAGATTTAAATGAAACATCAGTAATGGGACAATAGAATTCCTCATTCACATTTAACAGTTGCAGTTCGGCACAGCATTTTAAAAAGACAAACAAACACAAAAAGCAAGAATTCCCCTTGCACTGGAGGTTCACTTGAGGAATAATGGGAAGGGAAAAGGAACCAGATCAACCTTATTTACAAATTGAGTGGCAGGTCCATGATGGAATGCAAGCATATAGCCAAATCTTGTTAATGTGATCATTTGAGAACAAGACGACATAGGATTTTGAAATTCATATTATCTGCTAGGAGGCTGCTCCAATCTTTCTCTCATCTACAGCACAGACCAAGGGCACCATTAAAATAGAACAAAATACAATATTGTTGCAAATATGACAAGACCTCTGTCCATTTGTCACATGAGGACTGAAGCAATCCTGGCTGCTGTGGAGCCAGAGGCAGGGTATAACTGAGACGGGTAGTTTGTCACAAGAGCAAAATACTGGCAGAAAATGAGTACTCTTGTAAACCTATGAGTTTAATATGTTTTATAGCTCAACACTAGTCTTCTTTTCTAATGTGACAATTTATCACATCTGAGCTCTGAATAGGAAGGGGAGTCTAATCTGTTTCTCAGTAGTTCAATTCCTTGGAATTGTTAGTCAACGCTAATCGGCTCCACTTGCACTATACTCCACAGATTTCAGTTTATGCCACAGGAGGAAAATAATGATGTCTTCTACAAGGAGCAGAAAGCTAAACTCACCTGCAAGGCGTATGATCCCACTGCATCCAAATGCCCTTTACATCCACTGCTTAGTTACATAATGCAACGATCGACTGCGTAGTTTACAAACATCCAAAGCTGTCGGATGAAACTGTAACAGCTGTGCAGGATAACAGAACAGCTGCAGTTATCCAGAGCTTGTTAAAACTATACTTCCTAAAGTTTATGCCGTCACTCTGAAGGGCTTGGTTTGGGTTTTTGTTTTGTCTTTTAAGCATGACATCATTTGCATCTCTCTTTAGACCTCATAGCTATAAAGTGTGGCTGTAGTACCAATAAAATTACTATAATAAACATACCTCCCCTGACAAAGACCTTGTACCCTTTTCTTCTCTTGAACATCCAAGAGGTTATTTAGATGAATAGAAGTTGAACATCAAACAGGAATGTAATTGGTGAATCAAAATACATTTCAAGGTTGACATCAAATTTACCACTTGTGTTCAAGCAACTTTCTTAATGTCAGGAATTCTAGAATTTAATTTCTGACTAGAATTCCTTTCTAAATCAGCCTGTAGTCAATAAGCATGGTTTTCACACATCTGTAAGAAGTTGCATTTAGCTTGAAATGTTCCTCATACAAATGTTTGTGTGCTGTTGTGGCTTTCAGGTGTAGCTGCTAGTGTCTTGAGGAAATGCCACTGAGGTTTCGCTCTGTTGTACCCTATACACTGCCCGGAGTACTCGCACTGATTGGATGGTGGTGGTACATCTCACGAAAGAGAGAGCGGCTCATCAACCATGACAGGACTGAGGGAACTCCAACCACTACGGACCTTAAAACATCTTCAGCAGATGGTAGCAATGGTTTGGTGGAGAAAGACACTGTATCCCCCACAAATGACACAGACAGCCCCATTCACAGACCTCCAAATGCCAGTAACCAGAGAACACAACATGAAAACATTTCACAGATCCATTTCCAGCACACTGAAGCATCACCGTCACTGGCACAAAGTTCTGAAAAGTTTTCATGTAATTCTGAGAGAATGAAACAAGGAGTCCATAGGCCTCCGCAGTCAGCACTGCCATCACTTGATAAAGATGACAGCTTACAGGTATCATCAAAAGACCGTAAAGACCCAGAGAGGAGCTTGTCACTTGCCTTGGGAACAGAGCTTAACCTAGTGAAAGATCCAGTATCTGATCTAGAAAAAGCCACATTTTCCTATCAGTCTACCAAAGTCACCAGCTCCTTTCCCACAACATCGCTGCTTTCTGGTGCAGAGAGACCAGACCCGGAGGGGGAAGTTGCAAAGAACCACAGCACTAATAATACACAAGATGAAATGATTGGCTGGGATGAGCATGCATCCAATGTAGAGAGGGTGGACCCATCAGAAGCAGACTCTCTGGATACACCTCCACCAGTGCAGGATTTTCACCAACACATTCTGTCCAGCACACCAACTGCCCCAGTCCTGGCCTCTACATCCCTAAGTATTGTCCAAAACACAACAGCAGTAACACCAGAGAACATATTGGTACATGGTAGCCCTGGAGAGGAGCATGATCTTGAGGATCTTGCTGCTCGGCTTATAACTAAGGTCATCTCAGCTGCCACCCAGGAAGTCCTTAGTGTCACAAGTTGCCAGGTTGTGGACAAAAGTCTGCCTAACTGCAGTAGTGGTGGACTATACCCAGAGCTCGAGCCAATCCTAGCAACACAGAAACACCATCATCTCTCGACAAGCCCTTCTCAGGTAGGCTGTGATTGTAGAGAAGCAACAGAAAAAGAAGCGCAAGCAGTGCCTAATGGGTGCTCCTCATCTCCAGTATGGAAATCTGTTGATGTCAGTCACATAAATCATCAGAAAAATGCTGTTCACAGCAGCCACTGGTCAACACAGCTGCCCCAAGAAGCACAAACCTCACCTGTGTTGAACATTAAACTAAAAGGTGACGAGGCTGCTCCGCTGGCCGAGGACTCGGCCTGCAGCACCTGCCACTCTGAGGATGGCATTAGCAGCGAGGATCTTCAAAGCAGCATGTTTGACAACCAAAGTGATGTGATCCAGCTTACAGACCTCTCCGCAAGAGAAGCGGCACAGGGCCAGGTGCAGGCTGAGAGTTTGACAGAGGGCTTAGTTTTGTCTGCAACTGAAGAAGACTCTTTGGATGCAGCGTGTGAGATAAAGGGGCTAAATGCAGTAGGTGTAAGGAATGGAGCTCATGGGACATGTGAAGTAGAGACGGATCAATCTGGAGGTGAGATTCTCTCTTACTGACTTTTGTATGTTTCTCACGATAGCTAATTTTTATTTTATTTTTTATTTGAAGAATGATAACAGTGAGTTAAAAAATTTGGTGTACATCAGCAGATGCAGTATTAGTAGTAATTTGTTACACAAACTCATAACTCGGAACATATAGAGGCTCATTTGGCCTTTTTTTTTTGCAGTGTATTCCCGGTTATCGAGCAGTGGGTCAAAAAGTCCCCAAGAATGTGATGCCTGTTAACAAACATGTAAATTAGGACAGTGACAAGATCAAAGCTGATGATGCCGGGAATCTGAAAATTCAGATGCTGTCATGCTGAGATTGATTGTTTCCATTGCCAGGCTCTGATGTAAACAGTATGGACTCTGTGGATAGCGGATGCACTATGGGTGCCCTAGAGAGTAAGGGCAACCATGCTGCCTCCTCAAGCACTGAGCTGATCATCTGGGAGATTGAGGTACCAAAGGTGAGTAAAGACAATTCATGTGAAATACAAAACCATATATTTTGTCCATGATTTCAACGCTGTACACCTCACACTACTCAATTAAAATGTTAATGTCAGTATTGTATGCAGGAATGCTATCATGATTCTACAACTAGGCAAATTTACTTTTCACAATTGTAATGCATTCATAAGAAGGCAACTTAATGACCCTGATTAGTGGATTTTGCAAGACATGCTTGTTTGGTTAATTGGGCATCTCTAAACTGGCTGCACATGTGAGGTAGATGACTTTTTATTGCATATAGAATAAAATCCTGTCTGAATGAGTGGCCTGTAAGACAAGTACCGTGTAAATGCCTGTCCGTATTGGCGATTCTTTTCATCAGCATCAGGAATATTTTGAAATATTTTATTAAAAAATATAATATAAATATAAAGAAATAAAATACTTTTGTTTTGAAGTAGAAGTATAGCAAGCTTTTGACATAACAGTGTGACACTTGGAGTTGGTGGTTCGCTCCTGTATTGAAGATGTAATGAAAGAATAGCTGTAAAAATCAGGGTCACTGGACGAGCACCAAATTTGACCAATGCCTATCTACTTTGAGGTACTGTAATTTTATGAAGGTAAACTTTTGCTTGGCTTCATTGGGTATAGTAAAATTACTGTACAAAAAATTGCTTATTATGGAATTACCAGTAACTGAAACAAATCTTCCCAACAACTGGCAGCCAACTGGGTTGAATAGAATGTTGGACCACTCAGGACCATAAGTAAGGGGAAAAAACTTTTTTTAATGGTTACAATCACATTAGAATTCTGAATATCCTCTGACATTAACATTAGCACACAAACTGGACTTCGTGACATGCATTTTCAAAGCTGAGTAGTTGTCTATATTGTGTATTTAAAATATTTTGTCATAACTTTGTAGGCAACATGCTAGTGGGTTTGATTAAATGTTCATTTAAACGGTTTAAAGGAACTGTCCTGTTTACTCAGTATTGTCTGTTCTACCTGTCCTGTTGTACCAGCATCTTGTAGGGAGGCTTATTGGAAAGCAAGGTCGATATGTGAGTTTCCTAAAGCAGAACTCTGGAGCAAAGATCTACATTTCTACCTTGCCTTATACACAGGAGTTCCAGATTTGTCACATAGAAGGTGAGTACTGAGGAGTTTGTCCCCACATCTTTCCATCTTCTTTAGAGATTTGTGAACAAATGTGATTTTGACCATAGGAGAAAAGCACAAGCATTTTAAACTCCTGTTTCTTACTTGTTCGTTTGGACTAGTGGTAAAATTTGACCTTGCTTGATCTTTTTCTAGGGACACAGCAGCAGGTTGACAAAGCCCTGTCGTTGATTGGGAAGAAATTTAAAGACCTGGACCTCAACAATCTATATGCTGCACCACCACCTCCACTTACATTACCATCTCTTCCCATGACTTCATGGGTGAGGAAAAATACTTGTGTTAATGATACTTTTTTTTTACCCTTCCACTGTAAGGCGGATGGGATATTGTCACTCCGTCGAGCAAGCATGTGGAAAAGACACCCAAGTTTGTGAATGCAATGACTCGATAACGAGGCGTTGTAGGAGCTTCAAACTGATACCATAGGTGTATCTACTAAAAATCTTGTATAATTTTGAATCTCAGTGACCCTGACCTCAAGGCCTAAGGTCAAACTCTGAAACTCTTGTGAATGTGAAACCTCGAACAAGGCAACATAGGATTTTGACACTGATACCATAGGCATGTCTGCTAGGAAGCTGAGGGGTAGCACTGGCGACTGCCAGTATTTTTACTATGATTATTGTAAGTTAAAGAGAGATATAAAATGTGCATACATAAAATATTCTCCTTTTGCATTATCCATTTACAGAAAATGAATACATTTGCACAACATTGAAACTGCTTTCCCATTTTACACACAGCTCAGTCTTTAGACTTGAGAAACTGAGTTATGAAGACGTATGTATGAATGCATCACTTCATAAATGTTAGTTAGCAGGGACATGTTCCATCTTTTCCATCATTTGTTTTAATATTTCTGTGGGTTCTTTCATTTTGCCTAAGAAAAAATGTTTACAAATTTAGTCCTGGGTTTTCCATTAACATTACCTCACCTGCTTATAGTGCTAATTTATACCCTATCTGTCCCTCTGTTATAAATATGTTGGTGTAAATGTACAGTTCTTCAAAAACTGTTTGTTATGGAAGACGACCACAGTGATTGTCTGTTTGAGTAATAATAGTGTGTGTGTGTGTGCGCGTGTGCGCGCGTGTGTGTGTGTGTGTGTGTGTGTGCGTTCTTTGGTCAGTATTAAGGATTCAGGTAAATTGGCATTATTTAGAAAGCATAGTAGATGAAGAAACGGTTTGGAAACAAACCTCGGTGTGAAGCTCTGCATCATGCTGTTCTTTTCATTTAACGTCAAGTGACTTGAAGAAATATTTTGTTAATTTTAACTTAAGTATAAACCAGTTATTAACATTAATAAGAATATTTTGATTCAGATGTATTACAAGGACTAGAAATATCATACTTATTCTTCATCATACATTTTTCTTAGCGTTAAAGTAGTAAAGCTAAAGTGTTTTAAGTCCTTAGAGAGTGATGAGTTATTTGGTATGCTGATATAAAATATAAATGAGACTGGATTAATTTATTTTAAGGTTTGAGAGAGTTGTTTGTAGTTTTATGCATGACCAACATTTGTTTGATATTTTTCTTCTCAGCTTCTCCTTCCAAGTGGAGTCACAGTTGAAGTGATAGTGGTGAACATCGTGTCAGCTGGTCACGTCTTTGTCCAGCAACACACCCACCCCACGTACCATGCCTTGCGAAGCCTTGACCAGCAGATGTTCCTTTGCTACTCACAGCCAGGCACCCCTGCCTTGCCCTCACCTGCTGAAAGTAAGCTTAGTTGTACTGTGGTTACTGCTAAATGTGTAAAGTTTTGGTAAACATGCGCAACTATAGGTTGTTTTAATGAAACTTTATTTTAAATTAGCCATAAATTAAATGTCAATCTTCACTGCATCAGTGAAGCTGTAGTTCACTTAGCTCAGCTTTGTGTTTTCTAGTTAAGCAAGTTTTGTTTTGTTTTTTTAAATTGCAAATACATTTTTAGTAAACTAACAGGGTCCCTGTGCTTTTGTTTATTCTTCTTCTACATGAAAGTAACCCAGTTTGATACATGGCTGAAATAAGCTAATTGTCACATGCAGTGATTTGCTTTTGTTTTTTTTGTTTTCCAGAACTACCAAATTAGCTTGTTGTTAAGAAAAGGTCATTCAGCCACTTTTAGCTTTTATTCTGTTTTTGTTTTTTGTCTCTTTTCTGTTATCCAGTTGGTGTGATCTGTGCAGCTCCTGCAGTTGAAGGAGCCTGGTGGAGAGCTCAGGTCATCACCTTCTACAAAGAATCAAATGAAGTGGAGATCAGATACGTTGACTATGGAGGCTATGACAGAGTTAAGATTGACTCACTACGGCAAATAAGGTTATTATAAGAGATCTCACTGTATTAAAACTTGTATTCTAAGATTTATAAAACATGCCTCACTAACACAAGCACTTTTTTTCCTTTGCTTAAGTGCTTTCTATCTAACATTCACACACATTCATACTCCTCAAGAGCAACTTGGTAGATATTACGCATGCAGACCGGAACAGCCAGTAGATTACCTCCCATCCCCAAACAAAGCATTTGCTGATCAGACAGTTTAGTTGTTGTGTGATTCTGGTATTTGTAATACCTTTTTATTTGATTCAGAATTAAGTAGTGAAGTGTTAATGCCAAAATCAGCGAGAAACTAACTAATCTCCTGCAAGGTAAAGTTGCTGCAGACAGTTGCTGCAGAAAGTTATCCCAACATGCAGACTAGAGAAGCTGGGAATCAAAATGCCAACCTTCTGATTAGTAGATGACCCACTCTCCCACATCAAAACTTTTTGCTGTGGGGCACAGCAAAAAGTTCTTGAACTTTCTAATGCCCTAACCTGAAATTATGGAAATTATGGAGTTTTTGAAAGGTAAGGTTAGCCCATTTGGTATTAGTTGTATGTATATATCCACATTTATAATGGCAAATAAATAAAGGTGCACAAAAGATTATGGTTGTTGATGTTGCAGAGTTTATCCACCAGAGGGTATTCTACTTCTGTTGGCAACAGGTTCTAAGGCCTGAGTTCTGTAGTAAAACTTTGTAGAGCCTATGAGTGAATCTACATAAATGGACAACATTACTCAGTGCTGCATTATTTGCGAATTACCTTGTGGTTGTGTCCCAGTGTTTTATGTGTATTTATGGATTTTGGTCGTAGAGAAGCCCAGACTTCCTTCCACCCGACCTCCTCTTCTAGCTTGTATTGTCAGACACAGATGTTCCCAAGCCAGCTAAGAGATGTTATCTCTCCAGTGAGTATTGGGTCTGCCCCAGGGAATCCTCCCAGTAGAACATACCCAGAATACCCCACCTAGGAGGTATCCAGCAGGCATGCTAGTCAGATGCCTGAACCACCTCAACTGGCTCATTTCAGTGTCCTTTCAGCAGCTCTACTTTGCCCCTCTTGAATGAAAGAGTTCCTCACTCGATCTCCAAGGGAGAGCCCGGTCACTCGTTAAAGGAAATGTTCCCCTCTCCTTGCACGTGTCAGCAAGACCCATAGATACTTGAAATCCTCCACCAAGTGATAGTAACTCATCCCTGGACCGTATGGGGCACTTTTCCAGTCTTTGCCCTTTTCCGCCTGTGAGCCATGGTTTAGGGCTTGGAGGTGATGTGAAGCCAACAGAACCACATTATGTGCAAAACATGAAGATGAAATCCTCCGGCCTTGAGAGCTTTTTGCCATTGAAACCCCGAGGGATGCAGTGAAATCCCATTTCCAGGTCAACAAAACTCATGTAGACTGGGTGGGCAAACGCCTATGCACCCTTGAATGTCGTTGAGAGGACACAGACCTGGTTTCAGTGCAGGGGACACTGGACCTTGATTTGTGTTGCATATGGGTTATCTGAATCACTTTGTCTGACCCTCCACTCAGGACTAATTTGCCATGGGAAACAGTAACAGGGGGCAAATTGCCCCTGACAGCATAGCTTCTGGGATCACTAGAACACAAACCCCTCCACCATGATAAAGTGGTGGTTCATGGAGCGGCTTATGGAGACATTAATTTATTATTCGTAATATTTGGGGGTGGCTACTAGGCCACCTGGTCAAGGTTGGTGGTCCAGTTTGCATGCCAAATATTCTTGGGCAAGATACTAATCCCAAGCTGCTCTCTGATCCATCCATCAGAATATGAAAGCGTGTGAATGTTGGATAGAAAGCACTAAAAGCATAGAAAGGAAAAAAAGTGCTTGTGTGACTGGGTGAATGAGGCAAGTTGTGTAAAGTGCTTTTAGTGCTCAGAGTAGAAAAGCGATGTACAAGAACCATTTCATTGATATAATTCAAAAACTGAAGGTAACCAGAAATGCATAATAAGCTTCAGGGGTATGGAGCAGATTGCCTCAATGCTGCTGACCAATGTGTAGTTAAGAAATGCACATCAGGTTGCATAATAGGTTGTGGTGTAGGATTTCAGAGCGGGTTGTGGTTACAATGTAGCTAAAGCATGGATTTCTAACTGAAGCATAAATGCTCAGTAACACAACTGATATGACCAAAGTTGAGCAGAGCATAATTGAATAATACATGACGTGCGTGTGTGCGACTGGGAGTGGGAAAAATCTGCCAAATCTCCAAATGTTTGTCTTTCGAATCAGTCAGTCTGTAGTTAGACTGTTTGCTGTGGTTGGATATACAAGGAGTTCCTACAAATTTCTCTAGCTGTTTGAGAAAAGGTCTGCTAGTGGAAAAAAATCTTATTTTAGGCTAATTCAAGAAGATTATCAGCAGAATTTGTTTTGTGTGTTGTAGTTGACAAAATAAGTATATTGAGAATAATTTTACGAGTTTAACACTAGCTACACTGACTCTCTAAGGTCACGTTATCATTTAGTACAGTCGAAGAAAATATATTTATTAAACTGCAAAGTGTATATACACTAGTCCAAGTCTGCTCATTGTTATTTTCCAGGTCTGACTTTGTGACACTACCATTTCAAGGTGCTGAAGTATTACTCGACAACATTGCACCACTACCAGGTACAGTTTGGAAAAGTCTTTGGGGAGATAGTGGTGTACCTACCTAATGTCAGTGGCAATTTGTTAAAACAAAGTATAAACTTTGCCTTATGAAACCTGCAGATACTCTTTTGCTGGAAGGATACCTGCAATGTTGTTCTGAAATGTGTTTAAATTGTCTGTGATCAGGAGAGGATCGTTTTTCAGCTGAGGCCACATCAGAGCTGGAGGAAATGACCAGAGGAGTCCCATTGCTTGCGCAGGTGAGACCACCATTCTCAGTGACTTTTTGCAATGTAGAAAAGTTGGGCATTACTAAGTTGCGTGTTTGTTTGGGGGGGGGGGGGGTTTGTTTTGTTTTGTTTTTTTGATGAAGGTCTCCAGCTATGATAACAACACAGGCCTCCCGCTGGTCCACCTGTGGAACATGGTTGGAGATGAGGTATGACATAAGTCTTGGATCCTTGCCATTGTTTTCATGTTACCTCTGTACCTCTAATATCTTAATTAATGATTCTAATCCTATTCCTTTAAGATGTAAGTCACTGATCATTTTGTTTCTTCCTCTCTTTCCCCAGCATAGTCTGGGATAGTCAAATGTGGACTGCTGTAATGCCATTTTTTTTTTTTTTTTTTTTTTTAATGAAAACTTGATTTAAAGTTAAATTAAGTTTAAAGGGGTTTTTTTGTTTGTTTTTTGTTTTTTTTCCATGTATTTGATTTTTTTGAGTTGTTCCCAGCTAGAAAGACCCCAGAGAGTAAAGGCTGGGATCTCTTTAAATGACTGGTCTCGAACACACTTTCTTTAACTCACCCGATAATCCATCAGAACACTGACAACGTAGAAGAGAATAGAGAGAGAGAGAGAGAGATGATTACTGATATTACACAATATACACACATAAATGCATAAGGCATCTTGAATTGGTTTTAACTGTAGTGATTCACTGACTGTTGGTCTTCTTTTTGCAGGTTATATCTGTGAACCGTACACTGGCAGAGAGAGGCCTGGGTGTTTGGGTGGATGGATTTTGAACTTGCATGGTCTCTCAACTTCATCAAACAGTTCACTTGATCTATAAAAAAAACAAAAATTCCGTCCTCTCATGCTATTGCCCCTTCTCCTCTTTCCCCTCCTTTAAAAAGAAATACATTGTTTGCAGGTATCATGGACATGATGAACAAGAACATAACGCTACTTTAATATGAGACAGCCTTCCATTTTTGTTCTTGTGTTAAAAAAATACATACATACATATACACACTGTAACTAATGGTTCAACCAATATTTTATTTTGTTTCCTACGCCATCCATTTTTGCACTGGACTTTTGCACACTGACAGTGGATCGAGTGTGAAAGGACAGGTACCTGCATCAGTCTAATGTAGTCATCTGTAGGTTAGTGCATTTCAAAGCTGCCTGGCTTGTTACCTGGAGTGAAAGTGGGGGACACAAAAGCTTACAGCACTGCAAAGTGTAGAGATGGTCAGACAGTGTTCCCTGTAGGAGCACTGAGCTGATCTACCCAGTCCTGTGTCTTCAGAGCACGGACTTCTCTCTGGTCTCCTTTAGCAAGGACAGAGGAACTACCTTGTTGCTTTGTTTTTCTCCATGAAGCTGATTTGCAATACCAAATAATGATCATAAATGACCTACCATACAAAATGATTGCTCTACATGTTGGCAGGATTTTTTTTTTGTGTGTGTGTGTGTGTGTGTGTGTGGGGGGGGGGGGGGGGGGGGGGGGGGGGGGGTCCAGATTTTTCACCTGAGGAAGCAGATCGTTACTTTGGGGCAATGCAAATTCCTCAACGGGAGATGTTAAGTTTGGCTGACAAAACTACAGATTGATTTTTGAGGTGCTGTTTAAAAAAACAAATGAAATAAAAAAATCAGTCTATTTAGTCTCCCCCATTCCTGAAGGTTGATTATTTTATACACAAAAGGTAAAATGAACCATATGCAAGCTTGTGATTGAATGTACTGTATTTTCAAAACTAATTACCAAATGGTTAAAAATCAGACTTAACGACTAAATTCAGTTAGTGTCATGAGTTTTCATTTACGGTGGAGACTTTCTGCCTGTTGTGACACAGAGGGATTTCTTCTACACTTGGAAAACTTGGTTGTTTTGACAGAAGCCCATACTTCAGTACTTCTAGTCAGACATGTTGAGGGATATCTTCAGCTTCACTGAGCCATGATAAGCAGGCTCAACAACTGGCTTTGTTAACTAAATATACTCATGCGAACAAGTTGAGTTCTAATTTACAAATGACATTATCACAGCTGTGAATGGAGTACCTAATGTGACAGACTGAAACTGACCTGATGTGTCAGGAGCTATGTTTGGAGGAATGTGTGTGTATGTATATATATATATATATATATATATATATATATATATATATATATATATATATATATATATATATATATATATATATATATATATATATATATATATATATATATATATATATATATATATATATATATATATATATATATATATATATATATATATATATATATATATATATATATATATATATATATATATATATATATATATATATATATATATATATATATGAGAGACTTAAATCCACAAGGTGTTATAACACAGAAGAACATGTTTATGTATTTAAAGTTGCCTGTACATGTAAAAACTCCTACACGTCTTTCATTTTGGTTGGCTTTAACCATTTAATATATATTAACTGACAGTCTTTTGGTTTTTGTATAACTGCCAAGATGTATTCTAGGTTGTGGGGGGTGTGTGTGTGTGTGTGTATGGAGAGGAATATATATATATATATATAAAAATGGAAGACTGTACTGGAACAAAGAAAAGGGATGAAGTTTTACTTATTAAATATAAAATGACACTTTAAGGCAACATTGGGTTTATTTACTGCCACTTATTCTTACAAGATACCCTTGGTGTTCTGACCTGCACTAATAAAGTTCAGTATCATGAGTTGAGAGGAGGGGGGGGAAAAAAACTTGATCCTCTGAAATAGCCATGTATTTATTAGCGGTTCACCATGATGGTGTGCTTCTGTTAATACTGGGCTAGTTTTTTATTGGGGGGGGAGAAACAAAACCTGTTGTCTTTAATAGTAAGAGCTTGGAGTCTTTAAAGGGAACTGATATTAGCCTACTGCATAAGAATTTATTTAAGCTAGCTGACATGATGTAAGCCTGAGCATCTTTCATAAAGAGGCTTCAGAAGAGGAGCAACGCTTATTGTGGCAAGCTGGCTTGAATCACAAATAAGGATCAAATGTTCATATACTAAAACCAGACTTGCAGAGATGCTGAGCACAGGTCATAGCTCACCACTGAAGAGAACACAGGACAAAAATGTACTGCAGAGCGGATGGAAAGAAACCATAAAATGAACAGATTATTTCAACCCATTTAAAAACTGAAGATGTGGTTTAACTGATCAATGGAGCAAGACAACCATGCAAGAGCACTCTTCTGTCATTTGTCGAGCTGGACAGAGAATCAGTCCAATCACATACAACTGCTGGTTTTTGGTTCAGTTTGTATTTAAATAGTGACATGATGAATCTACAGATTTTATTTATCAAACAGTAACTTGCAATGGTAAACTCAAATTGTCTGTTAGCACTTCCTCAGCCTCATTTTAACATGAAAATGTTACAGTGAGTTTGCAGGGCATGAATGAATCCTGGAATGGCCCAAGTTTAAATGATATGGACTATGTGCACTTCATTTTTTAATTTTTTTTTCTTTAACATGAATGAAATCACTGTTACTCTAGCAATAAGGCAGCTTTATTCTGACTGAAGAACAGATTAGGGAAGGGGTTACCTGTTGTTTTATTTTGCTAAGAACGTTGACTTGATACTTTTTGTCAAATTCTTGATTATAGTCAAACTCAATGCATCTCTCTCATATGGTTAATTCAGTGGTTTAGTGACTCAACCCATTCAGATACCTTGTGGAAGAAAATGGGTTGGTTGTGTTCAAACCATAACGTTGAGTTATATGAAATTAGGCATGCATACAGTGTGCTGAGCATCAGCCCTATTGGCTTTTGCATTTTTCCATCCATCCATGTTTTACATGATCTCTGCTCCTATGTGTGTATGTTGGGGTTTTTTGTTTTGTTTTAGGGTTTTTTTTCTTCAATTCATGCTGGTGTTTGTCCTCCTAACAACAATCCTTCACTACAACCTCAGATTATGATGCTTTTGTTCATTTTCCTGTAGATAAGATGACTGTAATTTTCTATAACACTGAAGACAGAAAGATAAGGGAACATTATTTTTTCGTTTCTAAGATTTCTTCTATTTCATCCTGCCCCTGCCAGCTTTCAAATGTTTTCAAGCTGTGGGACTGACTATTAGGGTTTGTATCGCTAGTCAAGTCATCATTTGATTATTTAACTGGATGTTAAACTGTTATGCCGAAAATCAATTAACATGTACAGATCAGTTTTTGTTAGGATTATATTAAGTTTGATTTGATTGTACAGATCTGTTAGGAAAAAAAAATAAAAGTTCTTGAAAGTGGTTTCAAATTGTCTGGAAGCGCCTCGTTTTCTGTTTTCTTGTAGTATAAATTGTTTATACTGCTTTGGCATCATCTCAGAGTGTAGTGGTTAACACGCACTGAGCATGAATCACAAAGATAACCACCGTTGTGATATTCATCATCTGAGGTCTAAGATTATGTCAAGCCAGCTAAGAAAGTTTGGCTTTGTTGAACTTAGTTTGTTGTATACTTGAATGGAACTGATACCATTGACTGATTCCCACGCTCACCTAAATCCAATTCTGGGACAATATAATTTAGTTTATACAGTCCCAATCAAAAGTTTACCCAGATAGCAAGGAAACATTGAAACAATGTTGAGTCAATATCAGGCGACGTCATTGAAGCAACGTTGAAGTGTGACGTTGACCCAACATCACTCTTGCACCCATTTTTAACGTTGAAACAACGTCAGGTTTTGATGTTGAATCAATGTTGAAACCTGACATTGATTCGACGTTATATTTTCTAACACTGTTGACATTGAAACAATGTCAGATTCTGATATTGAAACACTGTTGAGATATGGTATTGATTTTCCACCTCTTTCGCACAGTTGCTTTTTATTGAAAAAAAACCCAAAAAAGGTCAATAGACATGTATCATTTGCAAAATACTTTATTAAAAGACAAAGTTTCCTATTTACATTTCTATGTTTCACGTCACTTTTTATTATTTACTCCGGGATGGGGATGGATGATGTGCTTCCTGCGCGCCACCCGTACGATCTGGAGCATATCTGAGCCATTTCTGGACTGCTTGAGCAAAGACCAACTCAGACATAGAGTTCGCCCCTACCTGCTGCGCCAGGCCATCTAGGACAAAAAATAGACACACACACAAAAAAAAGGGAATTAGAGCACATGAATAAGCTCTTGTTAATTGTCTTCAGCAGGGAGAAAGTATGTAAACTCCTAGGCTGATAAACATGAAAGTCACCAGGCGGAAATCAGCAAACTGCCGCATTTGATTCCCAAAGAGCTATAAGCTGAAAATGTGATATGTCTTAGCATGGTGTGCCGTGTATCCTTTAAAAAAAGAAAAAGAAAACATGGGTCCTCGGGCTGTACAAAGTGTACAACCCGAGGACAAAACAAGCCGAAGACCAAAGACTCCATCTCCAGATTAACCGGACATGAAAGTCTTGTTATTAAGAAAGACAAAGTAATATAGCAAAAAACAGACATAGGAAATGTGAAACGCACCCAGCACATCAATTGATCCCTTTATTGTTCACTTTAGGCTCATAAAACTACAATAAATGTTAAAACTTACCAAATATGCATCTGCACAGTGCTGTCTCTTTAAATGCCCTTTTTTGCTTTGTCTGGTCCTTGTTTTTTTTCCCCTGTCCAGTTGAGTACAGAGGCCAGCTCCTTTGTAATGGCATAAACCATTACACGGCGGACTCGCACCTCCAGTGTGGTCCAGCAGCACCAATCAACGCAAAGCGTCTCACCTATAGACACATTTTAAGAGATGGAATTAGCGAGT
Organism: Pelmatolapia mariae; assembly: GCF_036321145.2. NCBI lineage: Eukaryota > Metazoa > Chordata > Actinopteri > Cichliformes > Cichlidae > Pelmatolapia > Pelmatolapia mariae. The sequence goes on along the minus strand of NC_086239.1, from coordinate 4,570,784 downwards.
CTCATGTCTTAAATGTGTATGCAAGTGCTTGTGTGTTTACTTCATGTAATTGATGATAGAAACATGTCATTTGGTTTTCCCTAAAGCCTGATTTTCAAGTCATACAAAGAATAAACCAAAGTATTGGCAGTGCAATGTATTTCTATTCCCTTTTGTTGGATATTCATTTGTTAGTTCTTGTAACTGCTAAAAGTGTTTACTAGTTTTTGCCTGTCACATATATTTGTTATACCATGTAAACTGTGAAATTCCAAGATTTTCAAACTTGCCTTGTAATAGTGGCTTCACAGAGTCTCTGGAATCTACAGGAAAAAAAAATCACAACAAGATGACATTCAGGAGTATAAACTGGTGTTTTGAAGATAAGAGTACAATGACATTGTGATGCAGCTTTAAAGCTTTTTTAAAAGCATACCATCTATAGGGAAGACATCAGACTCTACATGCTGGCGAGATCGCAAAGCTGTGTCGGTTTGTGCCGGAGTGGCGAAAGGTGCCGGAAGCTGGGTGGGGCATTATGATGGTTGCTATCAGTGGGCTGGGGGGCAGACTGCGGAGTGATGAGGGCAGTTTAGAAAAAGATAATTTTTTAAGTATTTAAGAATACAGACAACTTGTCAAAAAAGTTTCCTCGTGTCAGACACAGATATGTACACAGACACTAGACAGTATTTTATTACCTGGTATTTTCACTCGAGGGGCCTGGGGAAACCGTTTTTTTGTAGGCTTTCCCCACAAAAAAACTCATCCTCTGAGTCCGTATATGTGTACAGGGGATTTGGTCTAAAGAAAAGAAATTAAAAACGGTCTTAAGTAATTGTAAATATGCTTTTGGCATATTGTTTCCTAAAGTTAGTTTGATTTCTAACAACACACACAGGAAACAGAGACGTGCAAGAAGGTACAGTATACAATGAATTTTTGAAGTGCACAAGTGTACACGGCTTTGCATTTTTAAAAAGTTTACAAACTTCCACTTTTTGGACTATATTATGTGGTGATATTGCAGTATGCAAGCACCACAGATATGTATAAAAGACAAGATCATAAATACTTAACAATCAAAGATATGTTTGTGAATATAAAGGTTTTACTTGTGCTTTCTTTTAAGACTGGTCTGGGTTTCTTCTTCGGACTGAAGGTCAGACGTATCACAGCGTTCACGTGGATATCTCTGAAGACTGCGTTCTGCTTCGTGAAATGTGCCTGGAAATACAAACACAATGTACGGCCAGACATACATTACGTGTGGACAAAAGGTGCAAACGCATAGAAAAATCAGCGGTTTCAAAAATACGCTGGTACGTGTGGACGTAGCCTTATTCATTATTCAAGGCACAAACGGAAAGTCATGTACGCGTGCAACGTAAAGTTAGGTGAGCGTGCAACGTACAGTCACGCATGCTGCGTGAGCATTCAAACTGAGTCTCAAGTTTTCGTGTGCGAATTGAAGCGAGTGCTCTCCAATCATCAAAAGTAACAAAGTCATTGAACACGTTTATACAGTTAACTTTACGTTTATCAATCATATATCACAGATTTAGAATTTTTTGTAGTACTAAGCAACTACAGAGCGAAAGTCTGGGTCAAGCGCCGAGGCGACGGCAAGAACAAAGGAAACCTCGAAGCGTTAAAGCTAGCTTTGTAAGGGAATATAACGAAGAAATTATGAAACGAAAATGTTTTCTTTGTTGATATACTTTGTTCGCAGTGCAATTTATTTGTTGCCGGATTGTAAGAAGTAGACACAATTTAAATAACAGTAAAAAAAAAACTCGTTAATGTACAACATTAACAAGTTTTTTTTTACTGTTATTCAAATGCAAACATGGAAATACCGAGTAGGAAAAAAAAATCATTCATTCTTACCTTATACTAATCATGGTGCAGGCCAGTGCAGTGCATGAACTGATGCCTTCTCCGGTCAATTCCGCTGAGAGTAAATTAAATGTCCCGCTCTACTGTAGAAGACAATGAATACCGGGGGAGGGGGGGGGTGTACCAATGTGAGAGGGGTGCTGCGGAATAGTCCAAGTGATTTTCCGGTCAACTATACATAAATTGCACGTAGACACGATTTTTTAAAGCTGGTGAACTAGACCAAGTCATTGATAACAAATGAACAATAAATCTACTTTCTCTGGTACTTTATACCCGATCAGTTGCAATGCAATTTAATGCTCAACTACAAATCGATGGTTTTTGATGGTGACCGGAGCCGAATGATCGTCAACTATAAATAGACGTTTTCTCGATGTTGTTGTTGTCACCTGGTCGACTATAAATAGATCAAATATCAATGACAAAAAAACAACGGTGAATCAACATCGTTACAACATCTCTATAGTAAGACCGTCGGTTTACCACAGTATTTCAACGTTGTTACAACATTGGCATTTCAACCCCGACCATATACGACGGTTCGGATGAAAAATCAACATAGATTCAATGTCGTCTTGCTATCTGGGAAGACTTGAAAAGACATCTGAAAAATGGCAAAAAAAAAAAATCATACTTTGCATGGTTGGAGCTTAAGGATCCACGTAGAGCTTCAGCATGCAACAAGAAGAAATGGGAGTGAGACAAAACATTTTTTGAGCATGAAATTTATTGAAAACATTTAAATTGAAACAGGCTGTTTTACAGCTGATCAAAAGTTTAGGACCATGTGCTTTTAAAAGGCTAAATCAGTGCAAAAATGTGAATTCATTGTCATTTTCTGTCAGGTAGTCACACTGTCAGGATGTTGTGATGGCAAAGGCAAAAAAGCTTTCCCTTTTTGAACGTGGTCGGGTTGCTGAACTGCAATAGCAGGGTCTCTCACAACGCACCATCATTGCTGAGGTGGGACACAGTAAGACAGTAATTTGGATCTCCAAAAGTTGATTCTGTTCATCTGGACGTAGTGTTTTCAGTGGGAGAAACGTTTTGTCACTCATCCAAGTGACTTCTTCAGTCATTGAAGACTGAAGAAGCTACATCCAGATGAACAGAATCAACTTTGGAGATTTACTTACCTGGATGATTGAGCATGCATCAAGAAAGTAATTTGGAATTTCTTAAATGATCCTGAGGGTTATGGAATAAAAAGGTCAAGCGGAAGACACCAAAATTTCACCAGCACTGAGATGGAGGATCCAGTTTGCTGTCTGTCAAGAAACTGGCTGATCCTCAACCCAAATTAAGGCCTTGACTGGTGCCGACTGCAGCCCCATAGACATCAGACAGCATCTGAGACCGAATGGCTTCAAAAACATAAAACGTCTTCAAAGGCTTTGTCTCCTTGAACGCCACAAAACTGACCGTTTGGACTTTGCACCAAACATGAGACATGAAAGGTGGAAGAAAGTTTTATTCTCTGTTGAGGAAAATTTAACCTTGATGGTCCTAATGGTTTCCAAGGTTACTGGCATTACAAGCAAATCCCAACAAAGATGTTTTCTACACAACACAGTGGAGGGGGCGCCATAATGGTCTGGTTTGCTTTTTCTTCAGTGGAACAGTGGAGCTTCAGGAAGTGCAGGGGCATCAAACGGCCGCTAGCTATGAAGAGAACATCCCTCATGACTGAGGGCCCTCATCTGTGTGGTAACGACTGGTTTTTTCAACAGGACAACGCTATAGTACACAATGCCCACAGGACAAGGGACTTCTTCCAGGAGAATACCATCACTCTTTTGGACCATCCTGCGTGTTCCCCTGATCTAAATCCATTTGAGAACCTTTGGGGACGGATGGCAAGGGAAGTTTACAAAAATGGACAACAGTTCCAGACAGTAGATGCCCTTCGTGCAGCCGTCTTCACCACCTGGAGAAATGTTCCCATTCACCTCATGGAAACGCTTGCATCAAGCATGCTGCAATTAATTTTAGATGTGATCAACAATAACGGTGGAGCTACTCATTACTGAGTTCATGTTTTGAACTCTGATTGCTGTTTTGGGGGGTTTATGGGTTTTTTTGGAGGTGTGGTCCTAAACTTTTGATCACCTGTAAAACAGCCTGTTTCAGTTTAAGCGTTGTTTATGATAAATTGCATGCTTAATAAAAATGTTTTTTCTCACTCTCATTTCTTCTTGGACCTTGTTAAGATCCAACCATGCAAAATATGATTTTTTGCCATTTTTCAAGTGGTCTTAAACTTTTGGTCAGGACTTATCAGACGCTGCCAGGTTGCACCTCAGACTCAAGGAGCTCAGTGATGCCCTGGTCCACATGTGGGAGGGGATCCCCCAAGACACCATGTGTTACAGTCCCTAAATTTAAGTATCATCTCATGAGGATTTGGGTCAGGCATGATACATACAAGCATGTGGGGTCCATACAAAGTACTGTGCAACATTTTAAGTTGTGGCAACGCTGGATCTTTTTTTTTTTTTTTTTTTTTTTTCACTTCAATTTTCAAGGTGTCTTTGAATTCAGCCCTCTGTAGATTGATCACTTTAATTTCCTGACTTTTGTTCCTAACATTATCCAGTCCATATACAACATGATTCCTCCCACCCCTTTACGATCTGATGTGTTTTGTGAAATTGTTTGTTTGAAGTGATTGATAGTTTATGGATAGTGAAAAATATAACAACAAGAGTAACAGCTCAATGTGGTTGAAAGTTTGAATCTGAAACAAAAGGTTGTGAATAATCAGCTAAAATAGTTCGCCCAACGTTTTAAGAAATAGAGCTAAAACTATCGATGATAAAGGACGAAAGAGTTAAAAAATATTTGTGTTAGATACCAACATCTAGTTGAAACTGAATAAACCAAAGGATGGATATTTTGATCCCAAAAGGTGACTGCTGAATTCTTTTGACGTACAATTGTGAGCAAAATTAAGTCATACAGTCTGTTCCTCAAAATGTTAATACCCACAAGTCAGACAAGCAACAGCCAAGCCTATGTTAATTATTCAGTTAATAGTAGCTTTGAGTCTCTGGCCAATCTTGTTAAAAAAAAAAAAAAAGAAAAAAAAAAAGACCATCAGCTCGTTTGAAACTTGAAACTTGTTAAACAAATTCACGATGTTTATTGTTATTTTGCATACCAGTTCATGATGTGGTTTCAGGTAAGTTATGAACCCCAGGCTGGGAGACAGAAACTATGATGTTTTGCTCTTCAAACACAAGATTGGTCGCATCTGAAAATCTTGATTTAAATTGACGCTTTTCCGGTCTTTCCACATTTCTTTCTGTTCCATAAGCTACTTCAGCTCAAATTTATCTGTTTCGGTCTTGCAATATCTCAAATACACATTTTTCATCATGTAAGACATCGAAAGACATTATGATGAAAGAAATTTTCAATCTACACCAGAGTTACACTCCACAAATAAGATAACTCTTTGTTGTCACTGCACAGTCATACTTAGTACAACGAAACTGGAAAACTGTCCCATGTCGGCACTAAGCACTACTAAACACAACATGGAAGAAACTGAAGTTGGTGGAAATATGTTTGGGTTTTTTTTGTAAATTACCTTCCCTGTTAACACTTAAAGTAATTGATATATTATTTCTTAAACGTTTTAACAAATAATATTGCACAGGTATGGGTATGTCTTTTAGTTTGAAGAGCAGTTTATTTCATAGCTAACGTAATACATCCGGTAGCCAGCTGAATTTTAACGTCATTTCTGCTGGTACGTGTGTAGCTACTGTATTCCCGCAGCTATAGTTCTAATGTTAAAAGCTGCTGTCCTGGTGGTCAGCTGTTCTTCCTCTATCGCTTGGAGCATTGTGCGGATACTGTCTGTTTAGCCGGACATCGGGGTCTCTGTGAGTTTTCCAGGCATTGCTCTTATGTTTTTTTCCCCCCATGTCGAAGGACAAGTTTAAAAGACAGCTTTAACTGTCGGATTGTTGTGTATGCTTGCTTACTTTACCGCTTATCTTTGTAAACAGCAGCTCGGCGATTTCTTAAAATGTTGTTTTGAACAGTATGATTTCTTGCGAGGGAAATGTACTACGTGCTCTTTTAGCATCTGAAATCCGATGAAACATTTTGAAAGTGTCTTAATTTAGGTTTGATGATGAGATTGCGAATCACTTACCGAGGCCTTGGAATGACGATTCCCTGCTCGGAGGACCCTATGTACCTGGTAGTGATTAGTTAGCCAATACAGCTAACAAATCGGTGCTAACCCTAGTTTAATTAAAGGGAGCTTAGAATGTTACCCAGTGTTACCTAAAGTAAACCACTCCCGCCCCCGCCGTTTTTCACTTAAATTGCGTTAGGATAAAGACTTAATATTGCGAGCAAAATATACATTGAGAGTTGGACCGTTAGCTAGTTAGCAGCGACCTAATCTGTTTAGAGCACATATAAACCCTGCTACGGTACAGCAGCAGCTATATCAGACCCCCATTAAAAAGCTGTGCTACATTCTAAACTTCTGAGGTTTTAACATGTGACAGTCCACGGTTTCATTGGTCTGACCCCGTTTGAATGTGCATGAACTCCACATTTAGGCTGCATTGAACTGGATTTATCAGTTCAAAATATAGGAGTCTCAGCGCAGTTGCTGATGGAGCATAGGGGTTCATCAGTTATTACCGCGAACATCCGTCAGCCTTTATGAACACATCTGCTGTGGTACTATCAAAATATCTGTAATTTCTGCTAGGGCTGCAACTGTCAATTTTTTATTTTTAGTAATCGGCTATTCTTTGGATTACTCCATCAATTAATCGAGTAATTGGATAAGAAATAATTTTTGCGCTATTAATGAGCAATAATGAATATTAAAAATAGAATAGAATAGCCTTTTCTTGTCATTGCACATGCATAACGAAATTGTAGATGCTCCGTTCAAACTATGCATGGATAAAAATATAAATGGTAGGACAGTAAGAATAAATAACAAACAAGAGGAATATATACAAAGCAGGAGAAATGCACACATTAGAGGACACAAAGAAAAAACACAGGTACTTCAAAATGAGCTGTTAAAAATGGCAATGTTTTAATAATTTAACTGCATACAACATCTCTAAAAACAACTAATATAGTATTTTGTTGTATTAAAATAGTTGGTTTTTTTTTAAAGAAAATATTTTCGTAAATGCAAAAATAAATAAATAATCTCAAGTATGGTAATATAAAATAAAATAATGTATACATGCAACGAAAACTAAGGCATAAAATAAAATTGCCTGTACAGCACGGTGATTAGCACATTTGCCTCACAGCAAGAAGGTCCTGAGTAACTATGTGTTAGACTGGGCACCCAGACCTGTACCCTGCCTCCTGCCTCTGCCCCCATGCCACCATGACAAGGATAAGCGGAAGAAAATGGATGGATGTCTTCTTGGAAGGCTTTCTTACATTAATATGTTGCAAAAATAGTTTTGTGTTGCATCTGCTGGATGACATAGATTAAGTGTGTTTTCATATGTATGTGTTTTGTGCATGTGTTTCTGCGTATTTAAGTGTGTATGTGAATATGAGAGTTTGTGTGTCTGTAAGCCTTAAAAGAGTGTGTGTGGTGGCTGCAATGAAGAAAAGCAAGCATATCAGCATTCTGAAGTTTGCCCTGTGCATTGATGTATAATTTTTTTGCTGCTGAACAGACATTATGATGGTGTAGATGTTAATAATGTTGATAATAATTCACTGTCCAAACTAACAGCCCCAGGTCACTGGCTCAGAGTTTTTTGGGGGAAAAAGCTGTTGTGGGATAATATTTTATATTATTTCACTTTAAATCTGTAAAATAACTTTACAAAAGCCTTGAAATAAATATGGTCTAAACTCACAAAATATGGTCTCTAAACTCACCCCTGTTTATTGCAGGTGTCGCAGGTCACTGAGATGGAAAGTGGGACTTCTGCCGTCAGCCTTCAGCAAGCGGCGTAATTAACTTAGTCTGATACACAGTTTAACCGTCCATCTGCATATTTTAAAGATATCCTACTTACGTGGCTTTACTTTAGATTTTTGCTGTGTAAAACAAATGGTAGAGTATACAGCTACAAAGTTTGCTTTTCTTCACGTCAGAGTTCCACCTCTCAGCTCTTCGTGGTGTAAACAGACTCTGGCTCCATGTTAAACTATGCTAGAGTCATCGTTGCTGCTGCTGTTCTGTCAGTCTGTTGGAAAAACTGTGTGGGCTTAATATTGTGAAACTTTTTATTCACATGCTACTCCTACATATGGTTGTATTCCAGGTCTGTTTTTAGTCACAAAAGTTACAGAGTGATGTATCAATCGAAGCAAATAATTTGTGTCAAGGATTTTTTTATAATACAGTTATTTGAATTACTAGATGACTGGTTGCTACACTAATATCTGCACAGTTCAAATAACTGTGTCTGCATAGGACAGGGCTGTAGATTAACATTGTTAGCTCATAGTACTGGTGGTAACAAGGTTGCCAGTTTTGTAGCACAGAGCAAAAAGTTGTAGTGCAAGCATGAAATGTGGTGTTTTTTTTAACATTGTGTCTTTTAAATATCTTGTTTGACATGACATAAGAATTTGTTGATTTTCTCCTTTTTTGCTGCTTCTGAGCAGTAGTGACAAAATAAAAGCTGTGCCTTAGCATCGTAAATCAGCCATGGAAAGTCATTTTTTCACTTGCTGTTGTATTTGTAAACCTTTCCTTTTCTTTCAGACGTACCTTCATTTGGTGCAGGTTGTGTGTTTGGTTTGTCCTGATGGGCTGGTTTTCTTTTAAAGGTTTGAAATATTGCTCCATTCTTTTCAGCGTGAAAATACGCTTCCAAATTCCAACTCCTTCTATAAGGACCCCCACACAAGATCACTTGGGGTCACTGCACCGAGTGTTCTGATTACCACAGGGATCACTGTTGCTTTCACCCTCCATATCTTCTTGAGTTCTTCTCTGAGGCCTTGGTACTTCTTGAGCTTCTCGTGTTCCTTTTTCCTTATGTTGCTGTAACTCAGTATAACAATCACTACGGCCATCTTCCTCTACTTGTCTACCACTATTATGTCCAGGTTGGTTAGCCATCATTGGTTTGTCTGTCTGTATCTGAAGTCCCACAGGATCTTAGCTCATCATTCTCGACCACCCTAGGAGGCGTGTCCCATTTTGACCTCAGGACTTCTAGGTTATACTCTGCACAGATGTTCCTGTTCACTATGCTGGCCGCTTGGCAGCATTCCACGTATGCTCTGCCTGCTAGCATCTGGCACCCTGCTGTTATGAGCTGGATTGTCTTGGGAGCATCTTTACACAGCCTGCACCTGGGATCTTGCCTGCTGTGGTAGACCCCAGCCTCTAACAATCTTCTGCTCAGAGCTCGATTTCTCGTTCACTTCTTTCATACAGCTTGATGTCAGATATGTAGAGGAGGTAGCTGATGATTGCTCCATTCTGTAGTCGGTATCCGTAGCCAGTCTTGCAGTGATCTCACTGAGGGATTTAGGCCTATGCAGAACAGCAGTGGGGGCAGGTTATCTCCTTGGTAGATCCCACACTTGATGTTGACTTGTGCAGTTGGCTTGAAGTTGACCTCTAGTATTGTTCGCCCCATCCCCTGAAGGCATCAAAACTATGAATGAACAGATATGGAATTATGTAGTAAACAAAAAAGTGTGAAATAACTCAAAACATGTTTTATATTTATACATGTTTTAATTAAATTCTTCAAAATAAATACTCTTAAATGAAGTCAAAGTCAAATAAAATAGGATGAATATGCAATTTAAACTAAGGCTTAAAAATGTATCTCTACTCTGTCTTCCTGGAAGGCTTTATAAGTTTTTGTACACGTGTTTCTGTGTGTTAAACTGTGCAAGCATATCAGCATCTGAAGTTTGCCCTGTGCTTTGATGCAAAGTTTTTGTGCTGCTGAAAACAAGATGTTATGATGGTGCAGACATTAATTAATATTAACAATAATTCACTGTCCAACCTAAAATCCCTCAGGTCAGTGACTCACTGGCCCATATTAATTTTTATTGGCTTGTGAAAAAATATGAACACAATTTAAATGAGACAGTATTTTATATTATTTCACCTTCAATCTTAAAAATATCATGAAAACATTGAAATAAATCTGGTCTAGTACACACCATGCTCCCCTTTGGATTCACCCCTGTTCACTTCAATTTAAAATAGGATGGCTGCTGCCAGCCAGGCTGCCTTTATACAGCTAGTTGCAGCATTTCCGAACCGTAATCATATACAGGTCTCACTACTATCTTGTGAACTGCTGCCATCCTTCTGTCACAAGTCACCCTGACACTACTCATCTCCACTCATTCCATGATGCCTGCACTCTCTTTTTATATTTCTGATGCACTTCTGGTTCTTTTTCCATGGTTTATCCCAGGTATCTACCTTCACTACCTCTACTCCTTGGATGTTGACCTTTTCACCTGTCTCCGTCTGAAGCTGGTTTTATGGTCGAGCAGAAGTGGTGTGTTCATTGTCAGCTTCAGTCCGGGCCCCTATTCCTGCAGGGAGCTCTGCTGTCAGATGGAGGCAGTGTAGAAAATATGCAGGCCACTTTTGCTCGTGTTGTTAGTCTGTCAGGCAGCCGCGGAGAAGAGCAAATATGTAACATCCAAAATAAAGTGAAGTGAAACAGAGTGTTAGAAATAATGAAACGTGTCCACTGCAGCCCTCATTTGTGATTTTCAAGCTGTATTTTTTTGATCTTTGAAGTTCTTTTTTTCTCCCCAGTTCTCCTTTTCCCAGTAAACTCCACTATACCATAAAACCAGCTTTATTTATACTCATGTATTCGGTTTTGTTCCTACTGACTTTCATTCCTCTTCTCTCCATTTCATACCTCCACCTATCCAGGCTCTCTTGCAGCTGCTCCTTGCTCTCTGCAGATCACAATGACACCTGTGAACATCATAGTCCATGGAGTATCATACTATCACCACTGTAAACAAGAAAAGGTTAGAACCATTTTGTTACCCTATCCCGAACTCGAACCTTTCACTCCACCGCACTTCCTTCCACTCTTACCAGTCACCGTCTGTTCCTCCCAGTTCTTCAAGTACATGTTTACCCTTGCCATTTCATTTTTTCCCCTGCAAAATCCACTTCCATATGTCCTTCCTCATGTCAACATCATACCTAGCCAACACCTTATCACCTCTGTTCCCTTTATCTACATGCCCATTGATGTAAGCTCCAGTCATCACTCGTCTACCCAGGGACATTTTTTGTTACTTCATCCAACTTAAGCCTCGATTATGCTTTCCGTGTCCACAAGTCTGCTGCCTGGTTTTAAGTGACATAAATTTTATAATAAGAAAGTAAAGGTGGGGCTTCGTACCAGTTTCGCATCTGTTCTATGTGACCAAGCGGACTTGTCCAGAGAATTTCTATAACTGTGCACCAGCTACACGTGCCCAGGTGCTGAACTTCCAACCCAGTATCATGGCAAAGCATGTAATAGACATGCTGGTCCACCTTGTGGATGTCACATTTTGCCTCTCTTAAGTGTGAAATGGACCCACATACAGAAGTTGCAGTAAGCTGCAGTACAAGCCGTGGTGATATTATATTTCAAGCCAATGTGAAAACAAACGATTAAAGAGATATTACTCATACATTTAAATGTAAACAAATATCAGCCACCTAGCTTAATCTTACCTGACATAGGAGCCTGAAATGTACTTCACGCCTTCCTTGGTCAGTAGTGACTTGCTGGCTGTAAATATTTAATCTCCCCCTGGTGAAACTGCAACTTCTGTATGCGTGCTCTCCAGAATTCCTGATAATGAGCAAGAGACACAAGTCTATGTTGTCTTAATATTATGTTAGCAAATACATTTTTATAGTTAATTTTCTTACATAGGCAATTTACTGTCTCACAGCTGCTTTTTAAAAATGTATTATGTACGAGAACCTAGGAGTAGTAACTTTGTTAACACCCTTATGCCAAAATCACCTTACAACCTGGAGGGGCCCCCAGTGATGCTGGATATTTCCTGAGATGCAGCATATGGACATTAGTAATACAATACAGCTTCATTTCCTTCTAACTGATTGAGCTTACTTTAAATTTATTAAAAATGGCCAAATATTTATTACCACCTCTTTCTAAGATGATCCTGTCTGCTCTCTCTGCAGGTGACGGCTGTCATGTAGTTAGGCCTTTTACTTCATGGATTTTGAGTCTTGAGGATTTTGAACATTTAGTTTTTTTCACTATTTGTCTAAGTTCCTAGGCATTCTATTATACACTTAATCATGTGTAATGCAGTCCAATAATGAATAGAACTAGGTTGGGAAAATTCTTGTTTTTCTAAACTCCAATCAAAATGCAATTTGTGTTAGAATGAGAGACTGACCGAGAAAGTAGTAAAAGCAAGTAAAACCAAAGAGGCCAAAGTGCTTGTGCTGGTAACAGAAGAGCCACCCTGTCAGTAGGTTGGCAGCGCCTGAGGTAGCCAGGGCGTGAGGATGACTAGCTTGTTTAAACGCAGTAGCAGCAATGGAGGCTCCAGAAGCAGCGGAAATGGAGGTGGGGGTGGCAGTGGACAGGGGCAGCTTAACAATAGCAGGCCAAGCCGACAGGTCAGACGCCTGGAGTTCAACCAGGCCATGGAGGACTTCAAGACCATGTTCCCCTCTATGGACTATGAGGTGATAGAGTGTGTGCTGCGATCTAACAATGGAGCTGTGGATGCTACCATCGACCAGCTGCTGCAAATGAGCATTGACGGACAGGGCTCAGATGACAGCTCAGACTCGGATGACAGCATCCCACCAGAGGTCAGTGGAAAGGGTCCAAGGGTACAAACACCAATACCTGCTGAGCTTGACTGGCTGTCAATTTAAATGCACAAAAGGGTTCTGGTGATGACCAGGCTTGTACAGTGTTCATGTTTGGATTTGCACGTCTTGCATTCAGAAACGTGAGCAAGAAATGTGACGTTTTGAGAAACATGCGCATGCAATGTATATAATGCAAAAGCACAATATTATGATGTTTGAACTTTCTTTGATGGTACAGAGCATAGTGGCTCAAATCGCATGATAATGGCAAGGCAACAGATGGTAAAATGCATCTAGGAATAAAGTAATAACCAGGTTTAAAGTTCAAGTGTTTAAGTTCCATGTGAAGGGATTAAAGGTTACAAAAATCAAAGTATGGGAAGTTTAAAAACCAGGTTCCTATCTAACAGGATACCTGTAAAAGCAGTCACTGAAAATGTCAAGATGGCTCTGAAAAAAGAATGAATACATGTGATGAGATTTCTCAATTGTTTTGCTTTTTTTTTTTTTAGAAGTTCTGTTGATACAAAATTTTATTTTTTATTTTTATTTTTTATTTTAATGAGAATCTGTTCTATAATTGGCTTACAGCCAAAGACTGGAACTGCAGAAATGTCCATTTTTTTGACAAGTTGTTGTATCGAATCAGATGTTCTTGTCTAGGATGTGGTCATATGCATGAAGGCACCATGACAAGTATAACAATAACACGATGCTGGTCAGTCTTTTTACTGAAAAGAGCATAGCTACTCATCAAGAAATTTTGCAGTAACTTGAAGTTTATTTAGCTGAAAAAATGGAAATCTAGCTGAAGGCAGCTTAAATCAATCAGAGCACCTAATCAAACAAAACTTGTGTTTTCTAGATATTGGAGCGAACTCTGGAGCCTGACAGTTCAGATGAGGAGGCACCTCCAGTTTACTCTCCACCAACATATGACATGCACATTTATGATAGGAAATACCTAGAAGCCCCACCAACACTATCTCCACGGTAAGTAACAAAGTGCTATGTTTTACATAATTGTTCTGTTAATTTTTTTTAATAAAATACCTCTGTAACGTGCTGAAGCCTCAGGCATTGCTTTTGTAAATAAAATATATCAAGAACATTTCTTCAAATTTGGCTCAAATGTCTCTTGGACTCAAAGATAAATTGTTATAGTTATAACAAAAAAGTGAAATGATAACATTTTCCCAGGTTAATGGTCAGTTTCACTGTAATATCACAATGCAGACACATTTTTCAGAGTGGACATGGGTCCCTAAAATATCTCAAAATATCTTAAGTATTCATTAAAGCATTTAATTGTCTGGGTGGGTGTTTCAGTCGTTGCAGTCACTTCAGTGTTGCTATTTTCACAATTTCACATATTTAGACCAAACGATGTCTCTGTGCTGTGTATTCGAGGTGTTTTAGATTAAGAACAAACAGCTTCCATATATGTATATATAATCATGTTATTTGCTAATAAAAATGTTTTAAAACCAATGAAATCCTTCTAATTTTTATTGACTGTATAATAGAAACATAAAAAATGATCTAAATAAGTGGCAAAGAAACAAATAAACATTGTACGTCTACCAAAACTTGGCCACAGTTGTAGTTGTGTTCATCCAAAGCGGGGCCTTTACAGTGTTTTTATGCTCGCTGCATGCCTCTTGTCGTGGCTGTCGTTTGGCACGCTGGTCGGTTGAGCACCTCTCAATTTTTGTAACTGGTGTGTTGCACTGTGGCCGAGTAGGTTTTTTTTTTTTTTTTTTCTCCCTTCCCCAAGGGCAAAGTCTTCCAGGTTTGACTTCCCCTTCCTGTCTCAGCAGCTATTTCACAGTGTTGTCTGAGTGGCGCCACCTATCATTCAGGAGAATGCTGCAGTCCCTTCCTATGCCTTAACAGCGGGCATAAATAGGAGTGACTGTGTGATGATCATGTGGTGGCGAGTGAAGCAACCAATGTATAACCAGAGATTATACTGGTGACCTTAGTTGTGCTTTTGTCCTTCAGCAAACTGTGGAGAGTTGTAAAGTACAAAGGCTTTGTTCAAGGACAAAGGACATGGTCTACGTAGGCTGAGTCCTTTGAAGGAACCAACCCCTGAATTTGCAGTGTTTAAACACAAACGGCCCAGTACAGCTGTTGTGTGGTTTTCCTTTTGTGTTTTTGATCTTTTGATGTTTTGTTTTTCCCCTTATTGTTGTTTCCTTTTGATACCTTATTTTTTCTTCCAGGCCTACATTTCAGATAACCAGCAGTTGATCTACACATACCGTCCACATAAGGAGATGCATTCTTTTAATTTTTAAAAAAAAATTGTATTTATTTATTTTTTGGAGGTTGCACATGTCTATGTACGTTGAATACCCTTAGTCCTTCAATCTGTGTAGCAGAATAACTACGCAAACTGACACAAAAGCAGTGCCATCCCCCATAAGAGTCCTTTCCTTTCAGAGAGTGTATCCCCTGAGGAGGGTCTTTTGTGGGGTAAAAGTATCTGCCTTTTCATGTAGACCCTGCTCCATGCAATTGATGAAGAAATTTTCTCTGACGCTTTCTGCCGCCGAGAAAAGTTACTGCAATGTGAAACTTTGTAACTATTATTGACTTTGTGCATTGCTTTAAGTGGCCATTTTTAAAAAAGGAAAATCAGCATAGGTGTTTCCCCAGTTACCACTATATGTGAAGGACAGCGTAACAGGGAATTCGTAGAACCTTTTTGTTGTGAGGTGAATGTCCTGCTTGGCTGGGGGCTTTCTGTGTGGAGTTTGGTCTGGTTTTTCTGACTTCCTCTCACAGTCCAAAGAGACACATGTTAGGCTAATTGTCGAATAGACAAGTAGTTCAATAGTAAAACTATAAAAGCACCATGCAAATGCCAGTGTGGGTCAGATTCTGTGCTGCTCCTTTAACATCTGTATCAGCAGCCATGATAATTCATCCAAAGATTATTTACTGCAGTACAATGATGCAGAGATATGTAAATAGTTATGGGGTGACGACAGACAATACCATACAGCCCAGCACCTTTTGTGACTTGAACAAAAGGCAGCATAAGATTGTATGTTATATGCAAACACTGACAGTGCTTTAAAGACCTAAACCAAGCAAAGAGTTGGCACATCTTAAAATCGAATTAGCCTGTTTTAATTGTTTGACAGTATTAAAGATTGTGTCTAGGCCACATTTGCAAACACTCACCAGGCATTTTCTCATTCATAACATCATTTTCCTGTTGGGATATATGGGGAAAAATAGATGTTTCTTGTCTCTAGCACTCCCTAGTGATTATTGTGAGAGCACCATATAAAGGATTTAAATAATTAATAATAGTTTCAGATAGAGACAACTTGAAAATGCAACTGGTAGATTTACTAATCTGTCCTGTTACTCCATGGACTCTCCTAGATCTAAAGCCCAGCCTCCTTCAGCTCACCAGCAGGTCAGAAGCTATCGTAACTGGAACCCTCCATTGCTTGGAAATCTCCCTGATGATTTTCTACGGATTCTTCCACAGCAGTTAGACAACATTAAGGTAAAAATGGAATTGTTTTTTCCCAAGTGTTCACGAGATGGCTCCTTTTTTTTTCTTTCTTACTGTTAAATACTGTTAATACCATTAATGTCTTTTTCTTATGTTGGCCTTGATTTTTTTCTTTTTTTGTTTTTTTTTTTGTTTGCTTGCTTTGTGATACTGTAATATGTATGTAGTTAAACAAACAAAAACAAAATAAACCTCTCAGAGACAGAGAAAAGCCTTACGGAGTGGCCGAATTAACAATCTGGGACATGCTTAAAAAGAAGAATTGCATTTATTGGTTAAGAAAACACCTTCATAACATATCCAAGTCAAGAACATTGTCAAGGAGGTAGTGTGTCAGCCTTCACTGACAGAAGATTGTGTTCTGACAGCCACATCAGAAATGTTTGACTAAGTTAATTATGTTAATTATATTACTGGGGGCAAGAAGGAGAACATCTGGTGTAATTCAGTGCAATTCAATTTTATTTATACAGCGCCAAATCACAACAACAGTCGCCTCAATGCACTTTATATTGTAAAGTAGACCCTACAATAATACATACAGAGAAAAACCAAAGAATCATATGACCCCCTGTGAGCAAGCACTTTGGCGACAGTGGGAAGGAAAAACTCCATTTTAACAAGAAGAAATTTCTGGCAACGGATGTATCGCCAGATATGTTATTTAAATATAGACGTTTGGTATCCACAGAAATGTCAGAATCTCAGCTAAAAGCGTACGATACCATTTAAACAACCACCAAACAGCAAACAATTAAAGAGCAGGTAAATCCACAAAACGATGTAAACACAAATCGCTGATCGTTCAACCGACATGCTGTCGGGTACTGAAATCCAACCTCTCACAGATTCTGAAACTGCAGGTTTCGTTGTCACATTTTCATCACAGAAAAGTTTGTTTTTCACTTTCTTTTTTGTGATATTCTTTTTATTTCTTTTGTTTATGCAAAGACAACTTTAAAAGCATCACAAACATTTAAAAGAAAAAAAAACCCCAAGCCAAACGGAAACAGTGAAAACTGTAGTGGCTTACTTGAAAAGTAGTTACCTTGGTACAAACAATAGTTATAAGGAGGGTGTGTGGGTGGAGACCATTTTGACCAGATTCTATAAATGTATGTTATGAGCCCTACCCAAAATTGCGATCTTTTCAATTATGTAAATTTCTTGCACAATAGCAACCCTTTCTTCAGTGGTAGGTGCTTAAACTTTCAGCCATTTCCTTGTAATGGCAATAAATTTTGTAGTACATCACCCATATCCATAGTAGTGCATTTAAAAGGAATCTTAACACCAAAAACATTCTCTACGTGATTGTGGATTTCTTTCCAGTAACCTCTAATAATAAGGAATTCCCAGAAAATATGACCATGAGGGCCTCCTCTAGTCTCACAAAGTCTCCAGTTGACATCTCCACGCCCAGATGTCTTTTCTGAATGGGTGTGAAGAAAAATCTCAGTGTTCTTCCAATAGAACTCTCACCATGTATTTGTGAAAGTCCACTGAAGCTGCCATACGGTTTCCCAGGTTTCTGCTGGAGCCTCAGTTCAGCCTCCCACTTCTTCCTTATATAGTCCATATTTCCTTGTTGAGACAACTGAATTCCATTATAAAGTCTGGAAATCACTTTTTTACAATGTGCTGGTTTCATTAATGACAGGAAAGCCACCAAAAATCCCACATTACAACCACTCAGGGCATTTGTTTTAGGAATTTGTAAAAGTCAGCTTATTCTAAACCGTACTAATTTTAAAGCTTTAAAACTCTTAAATGACTCCTTGTGGAGAAATGAATTATAGCATGTGAGGCCCCTGAGGGTCCAATTTTTAAATCTGTCATCACTTTTGTTCAGTACAAAGTCAGAATCGCACCAGCTCAACGTTTTGGATGGATCCTCTAGTTTACAAGTGCTAATTACACTTTTCAAGGTGTTAAACTGGCAGTCCTGATAGGGGGCTTTTTGAAACCGTCAACTCATCCTGAAATGTTACTATCAGCTAGGAGGGCCATAACAGGGAACACCTTTCACAGTAATAACGAGTTACAGTAGTCCATCCTAGAGGTAATAAATGCATGAACTAGTTTTTCTTTGTTACTCTCAGACAGGATATTTCCAATTTTTGAGACGTGCAAATAGAAGAAAGCAGTCTTACATATTTGTTTAATTTGTGCATTGAACGATATATCCTCTGCAATTCCTCACAGTGTTACTGGAGGCCAAGGTAATCCCATCCAGAGTTAGCTTCTAGCTAAATGCCACATTTCTAAGATTTTTAGGGCTAAAGTACAATAACTTTAGCTTTATCTAAATTTAGAAGCAGGACCACCGTGCCAGTTAGAAGTGGCACAGTGGTTAGCACTGTTGCCTCATTGCAAGAAGGTCCTGAGTTCAATTCCATGATCAGGCCGTGGTCTTTTTGTGTGAATTTTGCATGTGTTTGTGTGGGTTCTCTCCAGATAATCCGGAGGCCACTCCCGCTAATTCGTTAATTGGAAACTCTAAATTGCCCAGAGATGTGAATGCAGGTGTAAGTGTGAATGGTTGTATATGTGTTAGCCCTGCAACAGACTGGCGACCTGTCCATGGTATACTTTGCCTCTCGCCCTAAGACAGCTGGGATAGGGTCCAGGCGCAGCTCTCCCCGCGACCCTGAAAAGGATAAGCGGAAGAGATGTCTTTACATCTGTATGACATTCCTACAGTTTAACTATCTGGCTTCACGGATAGATAAAGTTGGGTGTTATCTGCATAGCAGTGAGAATGTATGCATACATTGCTATACCTAAGGGAAGCATGTATAATGTAAACAGAATTGCACTGAACCCTGTGTGTGAAGAGGACTCTCCATTTAAATGAACAAATTGGAGTCTGTTAGATAGAAATGATTCAAACCATTGCAGCGCAGTACCTGTAATACCTACAGCATGTTCTAATCGCTGTAATAAAATATCATGGTCAACAGTATCAAATGCTTCCGGCTACACTGAGGTCTAGCACGACAAGCACAGAGATGAGTCCACTGTCAGAGGCCAAAAGAGCATCACTTGTAACCTTCACTAAAGCTGTACTCTGTACTTTGATGAGCTCTGAAACCTGACTGAAACTCTTCAAATAAACAATTTCTCTGCAGATGATCAGTTTACAATAGAGTTTACAATAAGTCTTTCAAAAAAATGTTCAGATAAAGGGAAGGCAGCTGGGTTAAGTGATGGCTTTTGAGGAAGTAATTAATTTGATGGTTTGGAGGAAGTAATTACTGGAGTTAACTCAGAGAGATTAATTGGAGAAAAACAGTCTAAATAAATATTTGTGGTACATAATGTTAAGTCTGTGAGATTATGAGTAATTTTTTCTCTTAATGGTTAAAATTTATTTTGTGAAGAAGTTCATGAAGTCATTACTAGGCAACATTAAACAAATGGTTGCCTCAACAGTGCTCTGACTTTTTGTCAGCCTGGCTACAGTGCTGAAGAGAAACGTTTCAGCTCCAGTGCTGAAAGAGAAAGGGTTGTTCTTATTTGCTTCAATCAGTGCTGAATAGTGGGATGTTCTAGCTTTATGGAAGCCTTTTTATAGAGCAGCACCAAACTAGCTACAGATTTTTCAAGAGTGCAGAGCTGGATCTCCAGTTTAGTAATCCTGGCCTCCGGAGTTGTAAATGGGCTATGTTTATTACAAGTATCGTTATTACTCAAGGAGGCTGAGGAGTAACTAAAATCTGACCAAGCAGGAAAGTGCAGGAGGGACTATGACCTGCGACTGAGATAAAGCTTGCTGACACTGGGCATGACATTTCATTCCAGAATGGCTTGATAGTCTGGAGATTTAATTGTACACTGCATAGATTCAAGACACCCTGTGTCACATGCAGCAAAGCATCCCCAGAACATGTCCATGCCTCCTCTGTTTTTCACTGTAGGTTCAATGTTTTTTTTCTGTTTTTTTTTTTTTTTTTCTTTGCTTCATTTCTACCCCTCGACTGTTAAAGGCTGCTGGAGTATTATCGTCACCCCACTGGGCAGTGTGGACACATAAGTTTGTAAATGCAATAACTTGAGAACAAAGTGATGTAAGCGCTTCAAATTGACACCATTGGTGTGTCAAGTGTGTGACGAGAATTTTCAAATTGATCCCACAGGTGCATCTACTAAAAGTATTGGACAAGTTTGAATCTCAGTGACCTTGGTCTCAAAGTCAGAGTAAACTTTCTGAAATTCTTGTAAATATGAAGCTTGTCCCAGGCTATCGCATAGCTAACACGGAGAGACAGACAACCATTCACACTCAAATTCACACTTTTAGAATTTAAAATAATAATAATAAAATTATAATTTTATTTCATTTTTTTCTGTCACCTCTGAACTTTTTTATTCTTTAGTGGAAAATGATCAACAGTTTTGTTCACATCTGTGTACCCTGATTAAAAATTAGACCCCCCCCAAACAGCTGCTCTGTTTTTTACGTGAATTAGTGTGTTGTTTAGTATTTATCCCCCCCATTGTCTTTTACCGCCTCATCCTCACTTGATTTATAGACCTGCATTTAACAAACAGGCACAACATTTTTAACATCAATTTTTCTTCGCATCTACCTCTTAGTTTATTCTACAATACATTTGTGGCAGGGTCTTTCTGTGTGGAGTTTGCATGTTCTCCCCATGTTTAAGTGGGTTCCCTCCGGGTACCCCGGCTTCCTCCCACAGTCCAAAGACATGCACTTTGTGGGGATAGGTTAATTGAAAAATCTAAATTGCCCGTAGGTGTGAATGCGGGAGTGAATGTGAGTGCGAATGGTTGTCTGTCCCTGTGTGTTAGCCCTGCGACAGACTGGCGACCTGTCCAGGGTGTACCCCGCCTCCCGCCCTGTGACAGCTGGGATAGGCTCCAGCACCCCCCCCCCCCCGTGACCCTGAAAAGCTTATCCTTGGATGGATGGATGGACATTTGTGGCAACGTTTTAGTGCTGGTACAAAATTTGTTTTTCATGCACTTTTCTGCTTCAGTTATTATTTTGATTACTTTTTTACATGTTTCTATGATGTAATGACGAACAGTCACAGGGATTTCATAAAGGGTTTTTTTATTTTGTTTTGGTCTTCTTTGCATTTTTGGCATTGGTGCCACTGGTTTAGACAAAATAATAGTAATCCTGAATACTAGATTGATACATACATTAATCCTTTTTTTTTTTCTCAGCAGAGCTCTCAGAACAGTCTGTCTCAGCTGTCATCGTCCTCCTCGTCAGTTTCTTCATTAAGTCAGTGGACAGTGCAGTCTGGTTCTGGGTCTGCTGCCGGAACCACTGGGGGTCCTGGTTTAACAACAGCAGCTACAGAGCAAGACAAGAAACTGAAACAGTATCTGGAAGATGAGCGTATCGCGCTGTTCCTGCAGAACGAAGAGTTTATGAGAGAGCTACAACGCAACCACGAGTTTCTCATTGCCCTAGAGAAAGGTATTCCTGTTCACAGTATACACAAAAAAGTTCTACCATTTATGTCAACATGAGCCTGTGAGTTGTACTGCCTCGTCTTATATCTTATTGTACTTACCTGATGTATTGGAATTTAAAAAATACTTAATAAGATACTGTTAATACTGAAGAGCTGTCAAGTCCTTTTACAGTGTTGTGCACCTAGCCCATCACACTACCACAACCATGTCGTATTGCTAATATGACTTTTATGAAATGTTTATTTCATGAAGTGCAGTGTTAGTTTTACGCCACATGTAATCGGATGTAATCTTCCATAAAGTTCAATGTTTGTCTTGTTAGCCACATAATTTTTTCCCAAAATCCTTACGGAAATTTTTTGCCAATTCTGAGATAAGCCTTTTGCCTCTTTTCCACTAGCACCTACTCGGCTTGACTTGACTGTACTCTGCTCTACTTGGTTTTGGATGTTTTCCATTACATTTGAGTACCACCTGAATGTGGATGGGTTTGTTGGACCAAGGCAGAATGAATGTTCTTTGTTGTATGTGACACAAACAAGACGTTGAGGTGATGGTATAGCTGCTGCTAAACTGATGGTAAACGTTTGCACCTCTTCACTGGACTTCCAGTGTGATGGTTTAACGAGACAGACGTGTGAAGTAACTGCTTATTGATGGACTTAATCCACTAAAGAGTTAAACCTACGATTGAGTGGGGAAGGAATCAGAGGAGGCTGACAAAACACAAATATGCCTAAAATAGAAGATAAAAACAACTCAACGGCAAGAGCTAGCAATGTCACAGCTAGCTCTTGCTCGACTGGAAGCTAGATACTACCTACGTAATGGAAAACCCTAAGAACAGAAAGTCAAGTCCAGCGAAGTAGGTGATGGTGGAAAAGAGGCTTTTGCGTTCTTTTTGGTCAGCAGTGGATTTTGCCTTGGAACTCTTACTAGTTTTTACCTAGTCTCTTTCTTAGTAGGGCAAGGTAGTTTTTTCCCTTAATGAATAAAATCGTAATTTAAGTTCACATTTTGTATTCAATCCAGTTACCTTTGTCTAATACTAAATAGTGATGTGGGCGAGTAGTTGACTTGCTGACTAATCATGGCTAGTCGGTACCAGACTAGTTGTGTTATCTAATTGTTAAAATTTTAATTGATGCCCAATGCCTGTAAATTATTGTTATAAATGTTATGCAACCATCTGCCACCAGCACATTGTTTTTGAGAAACGTAATAAATCTGTGAATCTAGGCCTTATCTTTTTGTATTAGAGCATGGAGGAAATTAGCTTTCTCTGAAAGGTGGATGGCTTCTCCCTTTAGCAACAGGGTAGAGAGCTCAGAGTAGAGCAGCTACTCCTCCACATTGGAAGGAGATTGCTGTAGACTCCTGGGTAAGGTGTCCCGACTGTGAATGTCCTACCAGGAGGAGACCCCGGCGTAGACCCGCTACACGCTAGGGAGATTACATGTATTGGCTGGCGTGCAAACTAATCTATGTATATTTATTCGTATATTACCCTTCTTTTTCTATTATATAACATTAGAAAATTACTGACTGCAGGATTTTGTTAAAGCACACATTGTGTTTTGCTAAGGACCACTGAATGTAAACATAACCGTTTAAAGAAAACTGCACAGTGCAGAAAACTGTTTTTTTTTTCTTTCTTGTTTTATTTTGCTTTGTTATTGCCAAGGTCTGCTTTTATGCTTAAGTATTATGCTTGGTTTGTTTTTATTACTTTGGTTAAAGTAATAAAATTTAAAGGTTTGCTCTCATACAACACAGTATTAACAAAAAAGCTAAAGCTACCAAGTCTAGAGAATGCTGGAACCAAAATCTGAAAAAGGAGAACTCTCAAACACATCTGCATATGCTTGGCAGTCACCCCAAAACAAGAAATCTGTGTTCATTAAACAAAACAAAACCTATTTTGGGGTGGCTAGCATTCATGAAAAGTCAACTTCTTAGTGATAGTTCACTATAAGTAGCGGGATATATCTCTGTACTTTTATTGTGAAAGATTTGCACAAGAAGTTGCTGCACTCTACAATGTGCCAGAGCTCTAACAGTTTGCCTTTCCCAGCAGAAACTGAGATTAAGAATTTAAATTTGGGTCATATTACTATTATGCTAGAGCTCGTCACATCTGGGCAACACACATTAGTGGTCATAACATCTGCTCTCTTTTTAGATCGCTTGAAGTATGAGTCAAAGAAATCAAAGTCCAATCATTCAACTAGCTTGGAGAATTCCACAGGTAGATATCACTCATCAAGATTTCTCTGCTAAGCTACTTTGAGCTCTGTCTAAATTGTACAGAGTACTGGTTTATGTGTTTGTGCATTCACTGTGTTAGCTGCATCAAAAATTTGCACTCAATATATCACACTATGCATATTTACGTTTGATATATTTGATCTTCAGATGCATAAGTGTACTGTGTGGTAGTGCTTCTGTGTATGTGTGCAGGAGACCAGTACTCTGGAGCTTCCATGGAGGCCATCTCAGATGATGCGTTCAGAGACAAACTCAAACACATGGGCAAATGTAAGTCTGCTGATTTACAGTAGTACTATTGTTTCACAATACCTACATTAGTATTTGTAGTCATGTTGTAGTTTGATTAATGGAGCAGGAAGTTGTTTTTTTCACCTTCAGCAACAAGAAAGAAGCTGTTTGAAATTGCCAGAACATTTTCAGAAAAGACAAAGAGAAGAAAGTCAAAAAGGAGGACACTCCTGAAGCATCATTCGTATCCTTTATGTAAATGTGGTCAGGCTGAGATTCTTGTATTTTTAAAAAGGTTCCATTTCATGTTGTGAGGCGTTACAGTAGCTAAAACAACACATTAAATCAAAACCACTTTCAAAAATGTTATGATAATGGTTAGACTTCTAGTACACTACACACAGAAGAATTTTTTACTGTTGATAGTACTTGATTTAATGTACAGCTGTTTCTTTTCACTGCTGTTAAGTGCTAATCGGTGACTCAACTCCTGGGTCCTCCGGTCTGCATGTAGAAATACCTTGGGAAAGATACTAAACACTAAGTTGCTCCTTTAGTTGTTTGTGTGCATGAATGTAAGACAAAGCACTTAAAGGCATAGAATGAAAGTCCTTTGTAATGAGACATAAAAAGCAATACAAGTCTTTTGAGTGCTCAGAAAAGCACTATACAAGTAGCATTCCACAATGGAGTACATTATGAAGAAAGAGTAAGAAAAAATATTTAACTGAGTAGTATGTAAATAAGTAATTAGTTAAAATTGCAGCACGTTCTTGTCTTGTTTTAGTGTTTTAGTACTTAATTTGATAAGTGTTTGATTTCATAAGTCACTAACATTAAACTTTGTGTGTTGGTAGTGTTGTTTGATCATACAACAATATTTGGATACTTGCTAACCCCCTTGAGTGTTTTTTAGTACACCTGAAGGGTAAAACACCATCAACCTGACACTCTAACACTATGTTCAGTTTAAACCAGTGGGTTATATACATCTGAACTTCTGATCACAGGTGACATGAAAGGTCTAAAATTTGGCATTTTAAGCATGGTGAAGCATGGTGGACAATTTTAAGTACAAGTGTGTTCAGTTGATGCAATAGAGTTGTAGGAGGCTGAGGCTGTGAGGGGAGGGCTCCAGCAAGACACTGATGACACTTCCTTTGGGGTTCGCTCACACTTTCTTTTATTCCACACTTCCTCTGGTATACCATTGCGGCCATGCTTCCCAGTTGCCAGCCAGCTCACAGCTAGTTTCCAACTGCAGAAACCAGCTTGGCTCAGCTGTCTTCCTTCGTCTTCTCTGAACCCAGCAGGCAACTGTTGGAGAAATGGGGAATGGCTGATTAGACAAAAACTGACATCTGTGTGCAAAACAAAGTGATATCTGTGTGCACTCTGGTGAAATGGCCCCATGAGGGTGGGTTTGATCTAACAGACTGGTCCATCTTTGAACAGCAGGACCTAGTTACCTTCACTTAGTCTGTCCTTTTCTACATTAAAGAAAGTGTAGAGAATGCGACAGTGACCTAAAATGTTTGCATTTTTCCTAATCGAAAATCTTGGATGACGAATGAAGTACAGGCTCTGGTCAGAATTCGTAACTCAGGCTGAGGGACAGCACTACCAGAACCAACCTGAGGAGGGGCATCAAACTGGCCAAGGAGGGCCTACAGGAGAGTATGGAGGCCTTCTTACTGATAACATCTCCTACCAGGTGTGGAGAGGAATCCAAGCCCTCACCAACTACAAAGGCCAGAGCCCCCCAACAGGAGCCTCAAAATTGCAGAGGAGCTCAGGCAGGCATCCCTCACCAGACTGTTCAACCTTTCCCTGATTCATGCCACTGTTCCCACCTGTCTGAAGGCCTCCACCATCATTTCCATCCCCAAAAAGCCTGGTATAGACAATCTCAAAAACGACAGACCTATAGCCCTCATGTCTGTAGTCATGAAGTGTTTCGAGCAGATAGTGTCTCCACCCTTTTGCCGACAGAGCAAATCAGTCCACGGACAATGCCATCAATATCAACCTTCACAGAGCACTGAGCCATCTGGAGAGCATGAAGAGCTACATCAGGATAATCTTTGTGGACTACAGCTCGGTGTTCAACACCATAATCCCAGACATCCTCAGCACCAAACTGGACCACCACCACATCCCACTTGCTTTGTGTTATTCAAAGGTTATTCAGAGGTTATTCAGAGGTTGTATGAAAGTACGAGGTAGTTTAGTGCAGGCAAAACAGTTAGTTTGCAGTAGTGTGGTAATATTTAAAGTAATGCACTATGTTGGACTGTTGTAGGCATCTGTGTTGTTCATGGTCACTGTAACAGGCATTTTAAATTTAAACTGATGATTAATTCAGTGAATTTGACCTTTATACTAGATTTATGCTGTCTAGAGTTTGGAAATCAATCATGTATCAAGCTTGTATCTTGCTGAATTCAGTTGAAACCAAAAAGAACAATAAAACTTAGAGCAGCACAGGTTAGATGACCACAGGCTGTATACAAAATAATCTGCTGGAGCACACAGCAGAAATCACTGTGAATGATTTCTAAGTTACTCTCGCTGCACCACTACAATTGATCTTAGGTTTCTCACACCTGCTGAATCCCACTTTAACCCATGAGTATACTCACTTAATAGGACAGGCATTTGTTAAATTTTGTTTGTTTTTTCTAAGCTTTTTTTCTCGTAAGGTTTGTATTCCAATAATATCATTTTATTGGTATATTAACATGACATAAGGTTCTGTTAGCTGTCCTCAATAATAGCTGGTAGATATGTCCTTCAATAAGCTACTTTTTAAATTGCATTTTTACTGTATTTTGGATATATTTTAGAGGCTGTACTTTTTAAAATTTACTTGAAGGAAGAAGTTGTATCAGTACTTTTACAAAACCATCTACTGAAGTGACAGATGTGCAGTTTTGTCACCTCTGGTGGACCAGTGTTATTCATAAGGAGCTAAGAACCATCATTGTTGTCATATTCTGAGAAAAGCAATTCCATAGTCTGTGCCATTGTTACCGAGGTTTTTGGTTCTCATATTATTGCTAGCCATGCATAAGCTTCCATAATTGCATTTATTTCTCCATGTTTGTGAGTCCATGAACTCTGAGAGATTGATCTGGCTTGCAAGGTCTGAGTTTTGTGGCTCTTAACTAAACTCCTTTCCAGATTGGGCACAGCCAACTCTACAGCCAATCTTCTTGATGATGTAGAAGGACACCACTGTGGTAAGAAATCATGTGAACCATACAATGCTAATGTGTTTCATGCTATAATGTAGAGGAGTGTTTCCTGACTGATCTAGCTTAAAGGTCAGACCTCAGAGAGAGAGTAATGGTTAAAGCATAAAGCACCCTAACAGTGATGCTGTGTTTTCAATCCTTGCATTAAAACACAAAGATAAGTAACTGAGCCACATTTTAGTTTTAAAGAATTAGTCCTAACCAACTTTGTGGTGGGCATGGTTCCAGTTCGGAAATTCAGAAGAGGACTGGTACAGAACTTAAGCAATGTAATATTTTGGCATATTTGGGTTTGGCGGCAAAATGTGTCTTAGCCAGTTTCAAAAAAGGTTTTAAAAACCTAAATAACTTTCTGACAGGAAACTGAACATCTGACCACATTAGACATAATTTGTCTGCTTTTCCAAACCCAGCTGTGGGTGGATACTTGCATAAAGGTCACAAAGGAACCAAACTACTCCTTTAATGTGAAAAAGCAAATCTGACATAGGACCTGATGCAACTTGTCCTTCGGTACGACCATAATGTGTGGCTCAAATGAAAAACATGTACAGGAGGTAGTCAAGAGAAGGACACAGGAGTATCTTCAGCTGTCTGTAAAACACAGTACAGGCTTTGTCATTGTATTAATTGATTGATTAATGCAGTAAAAATACTGTCATATTTGGATCCACCATGAAATACCACCTGGAAAGGATATGATTGGCAGCAGCTTGATTTTTCAGCATGAAATGAAAAATGAGTAGCCAATTTTGTTTTGCCTTTGTTTGGGAACACTGTTGTCCGTCTTACCCTAACCCTACCTAAAATTTGGACTGGTAACTCAGGAGGAAGAGCAGGTCTTCTACTAATCACAGGTTATCTATCCTTGGGTAATATACTAGCCTTGAGTTGCTCTTCAGTGCATCCATCGAAGTATAAATGTGTGAGAATGTTAGAGCACTTTTTAAGTTTTTTAGGTGCGCATGTAACTGTTCATTTACTTTTGTATGTGTCCAGAGGAAGATGGCCAGCCTAGAAGAGCAAACACTCAGGAAGAAACTGAAAAACGCAGTGAGCCAATATCATGGTAAGATAATCTTTTTTATTTTTACAGTTCTTAAATGAGTCTGTATAGTGGCCACTTTATATATCATGCATCATGATTAGGGCTGGGTATCGATTTCAATTTCTATAACTGATTTGATCCAGATTTGATTCAAATTTGACTCCGACAGTCATAAATATTATTAAAAAAATATGGATATGTACAGATAAATGATCAGAATTATATCTATGTATAAAACGGTAGTAACTGAGGATAAAACACAGAAAAATATAAAGGAGATTTTGCTGGCCTCGCTTATTATGGCAGATAAATATTCTGCAATAGATCAAAATCTGAAGAAAACCATGAATCAACATATGAACATTAACTGCTGCTGCTGAAGTGCTGAAGTTTTATTGGAGACATAGCTAAGCATGTTGCAATTTGGCATAACTTGTAAAAGTTTACATTTCTTCAGTATTGAACAGCAGAAAAAAACAAATAAAAGCAAAACAGCGGCTGACAGCACTGAACACAACAGTAGACTGGTGCGTAATAAGCAAGCGAATAATACAGAAACAGAGAATTTTTTCTTTATAGTAAACTGTTCTTGAAACACACTGAGAGAGAGCTGTGCACGAAGCGCGATCTTATCATGATGGAAGCAGAGCAGCAAAAGTAAGAGGGAATTAATGACGATGTTTATCAAACATGAAGCGTAGTTTTGATTTTCTTTTGCTGCTGGTTCAGTGAATTTTGGTTGGAGAGTGACGAAACCTGCAGCTTCATGTGAGATGTCAGCTTTCAGCACCCGACGGCAAGTCTGCATACATGCCGCCGAGTGTGTTTAGATCTTTGTGCCGAAACCTTTTACTTGCTTTCACGTGCTGTTTTAGCTGTTTGGCGGTTGTGCAAGTAGTTTTGTGAGCTTTAACCTGAGATTTCTAGCATTTCTGGCAAAATGCATTTATATTTAAAAATCGATTCAGGATTTAATGAATCGATATCGCATTATTCAAACTAAAAAAAAATTGAATCGGGTAAATCTTTTTTTTTGTTTTGTTTTTTTTAACCCACGCCTAATCATGATGGAGAAGATGTTCTGTGACAACATTTCCAGTTGCATGGGGACAAATAAGTGTCATCTGCAGTGGTATCTGCATCCAACTGTCCTGAAAGGTGGGACCTGTGTCCAAAATGACACATGCACAACTGCGTCTTCTCACCCATAATGGGAAACACCAGCACCTCCACAGGAGCATTCAGTCTTTACAAGGACTGCCAAGGATAGAGGTGGATAAAAAAAAAAAAGAAAAAAAAAAAAAAGATGCTTCTTCAAGAGGAATACTGTTACAGACTCTCAAGATCAAGGGTGATGTGCAGAGGAGTGGGAGAGAACTACGTGATGGTGGTGCAGGACATATGTGGGGAGGTGTGCAATAGGAGTGACATATGGGTTAAAGGTAGGGGTGGTATGTGATGATATTATGATCTGTAGTGGGAGTAGGAAGCAGATGGAAGAGTTCCTGGTGAAATGGAGGTATACACTGGAGAGACTGAATTAAATAAAATACTTCAGATCAACCATTTAAAGTGTCATAGAGTCCAAAAGAGGGGTGAAGAGAAGAATGCAGGCAGAGTGGCGTGGGTAGGCATAAGCATCAGAGGTGACTTGTAACAAAAGGATACCAGTGCAGAGAAAGGGACCTGCTATGGTGTATGTTTCTGAAACGTTGACACGAACAAAAAGGAGGCTGGGCGGGAGGTGGCAGAGCTGAAAACATTTTAAGATTTTCATTGGGAGTGATGAGAAATTAGAAAATGATTATATCAAAGAAACCCCTCAGGTTGATTGGAGACATAGAGGGATGATAGAAATATTGGATAAAAGATATTGAATGTGATCTTCTGTGATCACTTAGACTTTTTAAAAGCTTCTTTTAAAAAAAAGAAGGAAAAAAGGCACAGACAAGGTTGTGTTATTGTTTTTTTGTATTTTGTTTTGGTATAAAATCATAATCATCTAGATTCTTTGCTTTTCAGATCCTCCCGTGCTGCTTCATATCGGTTTCCAAGGTGACTACAGCATCACCCATGGGCAGTGGTTTTCTAGCTCGTGTTGTTCCTACTTGCTCCTGTCCAAATCATCTGAAGAGTTAAGACACCCCTGCCCACCCCTGAAAGAGGAATCAGACTGTTCCCAGCCACTGGGCAAAAACTTTGTAAATGCATAATCTCTGTGTTCTAACATTTTATTGATATATCATTTTAAACATAAAGGAACACACGTTATTACCTTACGGTATTTGTTGATGACTTCTTTTAATCCACTGTGGAGGAATACTAGCATAGTGAAGCTCTTTCCATACAAACCCTTATCCAGTCCTGTACTACAGCATACTAGGCATTTCAAATCCAAAGTGTGAACATGCATCTTTATATACACTAAACCATGTAGGGCTTTTTTTTACCTCGTTTTCTCAAGCATTGTAATATTTAGCTTTATGTAACTGAATTTTTTTGGTGTACAAATATTGTGGTTGTCTGTGGATGCCTAAATGTCAAAATGTCACCATGGACAAAATAACCATTAGGCTGTGTTTTTAAAGAATGGTGTTCTGGGAAATAAGGGTGTTGCAGGGTATGGAGCAGTTTACTAGGTTTTTTTCTTTGTTTGTTTGGCAAGGTGAAATTTTTCAGTTTGCGTTGTTGTCTATTTCAGTAGTACTGTAGGCACTGTGCTGTTCGAACATTAACCCAGGGTGACCAACTAGAAGCTGTCAAGCCAGGGAAAACATCAGCATCTTATTAGGCTTCATAAGGTTAACTGGTACACAAAGTCCTTCACATACATTATTGTCTAACCCAGTCTGAATGCAAATTTGGAGCTTTTAGGCTATGGCCATTTAAAGGTGAAATGAAAGGAATGACTAAATTTGAATAAAATTTTCACAGTCACCCCTCCCCACTGAGTTTGGGCCTTGAGTTTGGCATTTGTCATTGTTGCCATCTTGTTTTATTTTATTTTTAATACATGATCGAAACCCAACAGTGGAGATGGGAAGTTATCAGCTAATACTACCTAGTTTAGTTGGCGAGGTACATCCGTTATTCACTTCGATGTCAATTGGGATAGCAATTATTGCTAGTGAAAATAACAAGATGTACTCAAAGGAAAAACTGAACACTGAACAAGACATTTTTGTAAAACTTGTAATTTGTGTATAGCAGCAAATGACTGACTGCCTGGAAGGTAGGACCAACAACCAATATGTTGAAATGTTGTTAAGTTGATGAAGGTTCTCATCTTGTTCACGGCTTGACCTTGGTAGCTTGAACCCGACGCACATTCCACCCTTATCGTGTGAAGCCTGTTACTGGTAGGTGACAGAGGAGTCAGGTCCTAATTAGGTGCCAGGTTTCCAAAAATCTTCATGCAGATCATTTTTTGTCTTTATTTCCTGAAGGAAACCATATTTACAAGTGATGGTTCTACAAACAGTGAGATGGTTGTGGGTTTGTGAAATCTGGTGGCTGAACAAAATGACAACAGAAAAAAATGTTTGTGGGATTTTCATCTTTATCTTTCTACTGTTTTTATTTGCACATGTAGCTGTGAACCTAGTATGGATTGTTAATTGTAATGTTGGGAAGAACAAAAGAAATCAAACAATATGTAACTGCTTTAATTTAACAAATGGGTTTAACAAAAGTATTGCAACCAGTTTGATGACCAGGTGATGCCTGTTCTCATATCATTGCATGATAAAGTAATCCGATAAAAGATTCAGATATGATTCCAAGGGTTGAACTTATATTTGGCATCTTTTCCCCCGAATTCTCAATATGAGGTCCAGAGATCTTGATGCACATGAAGCAGGCCATAATTTGGCTTAAAAACCAACTTAAATCTATCAGAGAGCAAGCAAGAACTTTGGCAGTGACCATATCAGAGATGTGGTGTCTGCTAAAAAGCAGGAATGCACTGGCCATGCTCACTGGCCACAGAAGACAACTAAAGTGGATGCTTGTTGTGTACTCTTTCCTTGATTTAGAAAAACACAACATCTAGCCATCTGCCTATGATTGTCATTCTCTACAATCAAGAGATTCCTTCACGATTGTGAATAGAGGTTTACAACAAGGTCCAAATACTGGTTACACTCAAGAACAGGGAGTTCAAAATTGAAAAAGCCAGAAAACCTCTTGGGGAGCCCGATCAGTTCTGGGGGGAAAAAAATAATCCTTTCCTTTGGAAGATGAAATCAAGATGAACTTGTACTAGAATGATGAGAAAAGGAAATTGAGAAGGTGACTGCAGTGAATGCTGATAGAAACAGTATAATGAATTCTGAAGTGTGTGGCTATGATGTCTTCTCAGATTCAAACAAATACTGCAAAATTGATTGAATAATACATTTAGCCAACTTGGTCACATATTCTCAACTTGACATAGCATGCTTTTTACCCCTAAACGGTAAAAGGTATTGTCATCACCCCGCCGGGCAGGAAGGTAGGTGGGCCTTGAAGTTTGTGAATGCAACATAGGTGCTTCAAGTTGATACCCTTAGTACATCTTCTAAAAATCTTGGACAAATTTTAATCTCAATGACGTCGACCTCAAGGTTAAAGGTCAAGATTTCTGACAGTATTGCAATGCAATAACTTGAGAAAGAAGTCACCTAGGGTTCTCAAATTGATGCCATAGATGCATCTAACAAAAATCTCAGCTGACTTTGAGAAACCATAAAACTTCCAAGGAAGTAATTGCAGCATTTAGTGATGTCTGTAGATTCTAGACTTGAGGTTGTCATGTGCTGCAAAGGTCATCTAATTTTTGAAAACACATTTAAAGTTATGTTAGCTTCTTTAATTATTTATGAGCCTCTGTAAATTTGGGACTGTGTATAAACTTTGCTGTGATAACTAGACAGTCAATGCGGTAATTCTCTTAATCCTCTTAAACTGTTTGAGTTTAAAGTCCCATACCCATGGACCTACTTGTATGAGTAAACTAACAGTACAAGGCAAGTAAATTGCAGCTTGATAAATTAAACCATTCTGGATTTGTCTGCTCTACTGGATTATTTGATGATGAGTAAACTTTACTTGTCAGTGATGTCAAATACGTAATTTCTCAAAGGACCATTGCAGTGTTAAATGCATGTTCTGGCCAATTACTTTGCAAAGGTTCATTTTGAAGTTCGGTTTGTCAGTGTCTCATCAATATTGACCTCACTAGTTTTGTCTTTTTCAAGAAACTACCTGATGTGTCAAAAGTAGCAGATAGATGAAGATTGGCTGGTAAACCTAGTGCAGCATTTGGCCTCTAAAATTGCAGATTTTGTTTTGTTTTGTTTTGTTTGTTTTTTAAAAGAAAAGAAATTCTCAAGAATTCATGGTGCCTTACAGGGAGTTTTCAGACCATATTGAACATAACTTAACATGGATGTAACAGAAGAATTTAAGTTATGGATGTCTGTCTACACATCACAGCATACAGAACCTGTGGTAATCCTTTCCATGGTCACTGATGTCAATGGGTCTATCTTTAGAACTGTGTTTGGACAAAAGAATTTTGTGTTCCTGGTGAAAGAAATGCTAGAAAAAATATTGATATTATGTCAGTGTTGATTTTAATGTTTGTTTGTTTGTTTGTTTGTTGCACCAGGGCAAAACGCAAAAACAAAAACAGCTTTAACAGAAAGAAACATGCCAAACACTGTGCTGGTCCTTTAAGAGATGAGGCTATGTTGTTGTGTAGTAAAGTCAGCAGTTTAAAGTATTGATGTTAGGACATATGGTGTATTTTCAAGGGACAAATTCCAGATGAGAATCAGGTGAAATGTTAGATGAGGTTTTCTGTAGTCCTTGTTTTGTTTCTCATGTAGATTATGTTACTGTAAAATGCAGGTCAAACTGTCAAATTTGAATATTTGATTTGAAGGAAGATTCTGAAACTTGGTTTCCATGTCGGACCTAAAAGAATAAACAAAAGCTTTAATCAGTTTTGTAAAATTTTGCATTAAAAATACATTCAAACAACATTAACTATAATATTGTATGTAGTAAAAGGTGATTTAAACATAAAAATGTAATTAATTGTACAAGATAATATGTTCTAAAGAAACAGAAAGCAGTCCATATAGGTCGCAGGAAGCCTGAATGGGCTTTTTGTTTGACCTTTCACCCACTTCCTAAAAACACGTAGGAAATGCATTCAAAATCCTGTTGGCTGATTAAATGTAGCATAATGTGCACAACAGGAATAGTAACAGCAGCATAATGTCCTACAGGGTAGTTGGAGGCAATGCTTGTCTATCTGATTTATATAGGATGGTTGGTTGTTGTTTAAGGATACTTTGTGTTCTCCTCCTCAGGGAAGTCTAACACTAGATATCTTAACAAACAGAAGCACAAAAATCTGTACCAGTTATTTCACCGAAGCAACAATGGATCGCCCATTTGAAACAGAGACCAGAAATGCTTTTCTTTTTCATTTGAACTTTATGAAACAGCCATTTAGCAATAGCAAATCAGGTTTTCTGATTTCAGACTTTTTTTCTGTAATGTTTGTAATGCTATACTCAATAATTAGTCTTCCAAAACACTGAATCCAAAGGATATATATGTTTTTGTTTATTTTTTTTGTTTTTAGAACCAAACAAACATAAACATCCCATAAAAAAAACTTATATTTACTACGTACATTTTTTTAAATCAGGTAAAAATCTAAAAGTGGAAATACAATATAATTACAGCTGTAACTGAATTATGTTATAGTTAACTAATTTAAAGCAACATTTTTCACTTTAATGTTGGATGTTGAAAATGGTTCAAAATTTGCAGATCAAATCTAAATTTTATCATCAATTTGATTTATTTTAAATACTCTTAACAACATTAGCGTTCCATTTAAATAAGGCAGATACAAGGAAATTTTCTAACATGTATTTTTGTGGAATATACTAACTAGTAGACTAAGAGCTGAGAAATCCTTTTTACATACCTACATGTTCAGCTGCATCAGTCATATTAGATAGCCAGAAAAAAAACCCTTTGATACTGGTGAGTTGTTTACAGTGCATATGGGCTTATGAACGCACCTGTAAGACTATACAGAGAGAGCAAGAAACATACAACATGTTGAACACTTTTAAGTGTGTAAAATTTACTGGGTCCCATGTTCTTTAAAATGCTAAACAGAAAACTCTGTCTATTGTTTGATTTCAAATTCTTTTGTAACACTGTTTTTGCATATACACCACACCCCTCGTGCTTGTAAGAATGCATTTGGATCTTATATTAGCCAGTCTTGAACCTGCCAACTCGCTAGTACAAAGTCCATGTGAAGTGGATTGTGCCATTGTGTGAATACTGTAGGTAATATTCTAGTGCAATCATTGCTAGAGTATCTCCAGCAGGTTAAAAGCAGGTTATTTACAAATGCATACTAAATGTATACATGTATATGCCCATGTGTATATATGACAAAGGACAACTATGGAGAACATCCCAAACTAATTCTGCTCTCTGAAATTTATGTGTGAATACAGCTACAACTAGTAACTTTACAATTCGGCTCAATTGCTTGGTGTCTGAAGAAGGTGGGAATTAGAGAATTTGTTTCTTCCTCATTTTGTGATGGTTATGTAATTTTTTTTCTACCCTGATTTGTCTGTAAACTGTATTTGTGAATACATTAACACAACCAATAAAGATTTTTTTTCTATAAAGTAACATTTTGTGTTGCCAGTATACTTTAGGTCATCGCTATCCTAAAAGACGAACTAATACCCCATTTTCAAGTCTAACCAGTTTCTCAGAGGACTTATAGCATACATCTTTCCGTCATTCTGGCCACTCACCACATCACCGATGGTCAGAACCAGCTTCAAAACATAATGTTGCCACCACAACGTGAAGGATTGCCATGGAGTTCAATGGAGTACCTGTAATTCAGCTCAAAAACATGAACATTTGATTTCATATCTTAAAATATATTTTTCTCTTACTCTTTTACTTTTAAAAACATTTGGGTTAGCTTCAAACAGGCTGTAGCTGATGAGATGGCTCCTCTTGTGGCAGCTTTTCTGTCCTTGTAGAAGTTTTGTTATGTTCTTGGTCACCGTCTTGACTATGGCCCTTCTTGCTCAGTTACTCAGTTCTAAAATTGGTAAACACTATGAAGACACTCCGTGGTCACATATACCTTCAATTACAGTTTCTGACACCAGGGAACACTGAAAACTTCATGAAGGTTATTTAAATGTTCCTTGATGTATATACCTCACCTCACCTCACTTGGGCTGCGGAAGTCTACAGTTCCATCGATTTGCTTTCTCAAAGCCAAAAATTAATTTGCTTATCTAACATGTCAAAGAGGTGAATGTGTCTGAATAATATGATCCAACTTTAGTATGTAAACCAATTTTTGAGTAAATTCAAGCAAATAGTAATCTAGGAATATTTTATTAGGTCTATAAGTAGCAGAAGCCAAAGGTTAGTTGATGATTCTAAATTGGCTGTAGGTGTGGATGTGGCTGTGAATGGTTGGGGTTCTTGGTGGTCAGTTCCTTAAACTAAGGAACTATGCAAATGTACTGTTTATAAGATTGACCTGCAGTCAGCTGAGACTAAAGAAGTCACTTGGGTGAGTGACGAAACGTTTCTCCCACAAAACGCTACGTCCAGATGAACAGAATCCACTTTTGGACACTTAATCATTAGTTATTATTAATCTCTGGCTCTCTTCTACAGGATGTCTTGTCCTGTTTTCCTCCCCTCACTCCCAACCAGTCATAGCAGATGGCTGCTCCTTCCTGGGCCTGGTTCTGACTGAAATTTATTCCTATTAAAAGGGAGTATTTCCTTCCCATTGCCACCAAGCGCTTGCTAACTGGGGATAATCGATAATCGGGACAATTTTCTCTGTATTGTTGTAAGATATTTGTCTTGAGGCAACTGTTGTTGGGGATTGGTGCCAAATAAATAAAACCGAAATGAATTGAAAACAATATTGTAATTTTTAAAAATATACTGGTAAACTGAGAGGCTATCTGTGAGTGGCGTCAATTGTGACATAAACATGAAAAAAAGTGTTCCATCAGATGGTTACGGATGCGCCATTTTGTTAGTTGCCGACAACGTCAAATGACTGGATGCGCAGGACACGTCAGACAAAAAGGTGTGGGGGGGGGGGGGGGGGGGGGGGGCTAAATTGCCATGGCAACTGTGCTGACGTAGAATGAAACCCCTCCCACGGCGTTATTCGGCCTTTGTACCGTTCAGTTGGCGGCCATTGTATTTTTACGGATCGTAAGAAATCTAAAGCGTAGCGAGTCATATAGTTTTTAACGCGACAACGTGTTTAAATACTACCAATATAATTATAGATTCAAAGATAACGTCTACTGCCGAAGGACTCAAGTAAAAAGACGCGCCAAACGAAGATTGTATTTTCCACCCGAGACGTGAAGCTTGGCGGAGGGATTTAACCGAATTTAGCATACGTTTTTAACGAAAAATTCGCCGTATAAATCCGCACCCAGATTTCTGTCAAATATCTTTGTTTCATAGTGCGTGTCCGACTTTTTCTTAGGTCTGTGCCCTTATTTAGATGGCAAGCTTCCCAGACTCTGTGAACGAAAATGATATAGGTAAGTAAAAATTTTTACATGTATTGTTTTTGTGAATGCAGGTGAGAACGCTGAACGATGTCCTGGTATTTTAGTCTTAATGCTTTTTATCTAATGCCAAATTGTAAAACTTTTTTTTGTTTCCACCAGACTATGTGGCCTTTCAAAACATTGTTACTAAATAAGATGTCGAATTAGTGGCTACTTAGCTTAAACCGGTAAAGCAAAGTTTAATTAAGTTAAGAGATGTCGTTTATTTGTCAGTGTTTCTTGGGTTTATATACGTATGCTGCTGTTATATTAGCTCAGTGCGGTTGGTTATTTTGATGCATATCCACGATAAAGCCATTTTATACGTTAGTGCAGCGTTTCCGTGTTGCTGGTTTGCTGATACAAACACTGGCTGAGAGCCATTCTTCCTACAACAGCGAGAACCATAGCCGCCCAGGGATGTACGTACGTGCGTGCTTGCACGCCAACGTTGCATGGCTAATAAACAGAGCTCGTAGCTTTAGCATGTTAACTGTATTACTTTTATTTATTGCTTATTTATTAGCTATAACCGTAGTTAGGTACTAAACGTCTTATTTAATCCTAAAATCAGAATTGATAAACATCAGCCCCATGTAGGCCTTTAGTGGTTTGCTTAATGCACGTACCTTCACACATTCTTGCACCCAAAAAGACAACCTTCATAACTGTATAGACGTTGTCGGAGTTATATTTATCTACTCACTCATGTACACAATGCAGTATTTGTTTTATTGTTGCTGTTATTTTACTTGTTGCAAAAATGTGTTGACATGAACTTATATATTGGTCTTACCAAGTAACCCCGATATATATACAGACCTGAACACAAAGCACAAAGATTCCATTTTGTGCGCTATGTGAAGAATGCATTTGTGAAACTGCCAGTATGTTGTGTATCCGGAATTTAAGACTTAAGTTAACCAAAGGTTACTTTGCCACGTAGACTTTGATATCCTGTAGAAATGGACTTGGAAAAAGTCCATTCTCCCCCCCCCCCCACTGTTGTACAAATGGTATGGTTTGCACATTAGCCAATCAGATATCTGCACCAGTAAACAAACTGGCTCTGTGCCAGATAAAGAAGCTAGTTTCATGTGTATTATTTGGGCTGAAAAATGACGCACATTCAGTTTGTTACAGAATGTAGCTGAAAAAAAGTTCTGTTATTGCTTTTTCCAGGTAAGGCAAAGTTCATTGGCGAACTCCTGGTGCCTGTTGCTCCCTTTGACCAGAAGTCTGGGCGTGAAGCTTGGACAGTGGCCTTTGCACCCAATGGTTCCTACTTTGCTTGGTCTCAGGGGCATCGCATTGTCAGGCTTATCCCTTGGACGAAATGCCTGAACAGCTTGTAAGTTTCTTTTGGTTTTTTTCCCCTCTTGTCTTTTACTCTTTATTTTCTTAAAGCACCAAGCACTTTTTATATCATTAGCATAACTACCTTGGTAGTATGTTTGCCTGTTTTTTTTTTTTATAGTAATGGAGTACACGTTTTCTGTGTTGTTGTTTTGCTTCTTATAAAACCCCCCAACTAATTATAAAAACTCTTCAAATTTATGGAAAAAAATGAGACACTGAGGCTTTTAGGATAATTAATTTAATTATTTTTTGATTGGATTACAATTTAATTTTTGTGCTATCTCATACAACAGAGCATTTACCATTGCTGGGGCTGCTTTTGGGGGGTGCATGATTTAATTTTGACATTCATACAGAAGCAGCAGGGATGAGATTCAGCACCTCCAAGTCTGAGGCCATGGTCCTCAGCCAGAAAAGAATGGATTGCCCACTTTGGGTTAGGGATAAGTTGCTGCCCCAAGTGGAGGAGTTCAAGTATCTCGTGGTCTTATTCGATAGGGGAGGGATAGATCAACAGACAGATTGCGGCTGCGGCTACAGTGATGCGGACGCTGTACTGTCCGTTGTACATTGCGCATACAAGTGATGGAAATGAGCTTTATCCGAAGGGTGGCTGGCATCT
This sequence comes from Pelmatolapia mariae, assembly GCF_036321145.2. NCBI lineage: Eukaryota > Metazoa > Chordata > Actinopteri > Cichliformes > Cichlidae > Pelmatolapia > Pelmatolapia mariae. The sequence goes on along the minus strand of NC_086239.1, from coordinate 4,530,657 downwards.
CTTTTAGAGATGGGGTGAGGAGCTCAGCCATGCAGGAGGGGCTCACAGTTACAGCTGCTCCTCCTCCATGTTGAAAACTGCTTTTAGGTAACAAATGGCTGGTATTGTGGAAATGTGCAAATTCTTGTGATTAACAGCCAGCTGAATTTGGTCATTAGTATTACATTGGTGCATGAGCTGCTGTTCTGTGTTGCAGGGTGGAGAGCAGAATGAGTTTTACTTGATTACATACACGTAAAACTCTGTATGCTTTCTAGCCGTTTGATTGTATTCTGAATCAGTCTCTGCCAACCTCAAGCTGAAAGATCAGATGTATTTGTCAGTGCCAAGAACACGTGGCTTGAATTACCAGCTCACTCTCTGCTTAATGGGGTCTTTTTCCGCTTACCAGGGTCTTGTGACTCTGAGCCACATGTTGAAGTTATCTTTAGAAAGAAGTGCCTGTTGTTCTTGGCCATCAGGGCTGTGGCTGGTTGGGCCCCAGTGACACTAGAGGAAAAGAAGGACAGCAGCCTCTGTGTGACAATGAGAAATCAATGGTTGGTGTGATAACACTTGATTTTCTATCTGGAACTGATTGTAAGTAGGCAGTCACCCAGAGGTTGAGGGTGCTGCACACTGAATTACTGTGCAACTACTTGCAATTTCAATTGCAAGGCAATTGTACAGGTTGCTTGATGAGAGGCAACCCGTTGCTAGCTAATCTTAGTTGGACTTGTACAGACTGCAGTCAATCTCGGACAGATTGGCAAATGTTTGCAAATAATTGCTGGCAAATGTATACATGAAGACAGATTGCAGTGCATTGGCAATTAGAGTTGGTCTGTACCATCAAATAATAAAATGCGCAAATGTGGCAGGCATTTTACTTCAAATATAAGTAAATTTTAAAGCAGAGAAGAACAACTTGTTTTGTGTTAGATACATATAAGTTAGTTACTGCTAGGATTGTTTATTTATTAAGAATGATGTTGAAATGTTGTCAGAGCGAGTGTGACACTATTGGCAGTAGTGGATGGCTCAAAACTGCAAGCATGGTGCCAAAACCTTGGCTCTGTTATGTAATTTTTTTCATGCAGTCTTTAGAGCCAAGCCCCACATAGTCCTGCTCTACAGCAATATTGGTGTTTTATTAAAACAGCTGAGCTGAACTAAACTTAATGGAGCTTCAGAGGCAGTGAAGAGGAGACTTCAAATGCAAGATGCATACAAGAATGTATCATGTTTTCCTTTTTACAGAGCAGATTCCAGTGTTTCAGGCTTTTAGTCACATTTCTGCAGAGATGGTACATAGTGAAAACTGTCTTTTGGTAAAATTCATATTTCTTTCTGTCTTCAGTAGGTTGAATTACATACCACATGCAGGGGTGGAAATTAGCTCCTGCCACTGGCCTAATGGGGGTAAATTTATGAATGGGCTTGTAAATTGGAAGAATGCACAAGCCTTCGTGGTGGGTTTAAATTTGAACAGAAAAAACTATGTTCAGTTTACACTCCTGACCTGTCGTGGGCAGCGTGGGTTGCTGCTAGTCTGCTCTAAATGCCTTTATTAGAAGAAAGAGCAAAACTCAATGTGGTGTTACATTTCTGTGGCAGATGCAAAATTTTCTCTAGGAAAATTTTCCATTTCCACCCCTGACCACATGGCTTTCAAAATGCAGTTATTAATGGGACTGTTAATTTTGGGACTTGTTAATTAAATTAATCAGTGTAATATTTACAGTCTCATGCTTTTGCTCTTCAGACACTCAAACAGTCAAACAGAACAATTAAAAAAAAAAAACAGAAATAAGTCCTGCATCCACTTGGTGCCATTTGACCAGATATACCACTTTAATATGAAATTATGCAGTAACAAAAAAATTATTTGTTTAATGAGAGAATCAATATTATAAATATTATATTAACAAAATAGATTCCTAAGAAGTCTTTAATGACATTCTATTTTCTGCTTTCCAACAGAGCGTTGTGTGCAGTTTGTGCATACAGGCAAAGAGGAATTTTGTTCCATTTAGTGAGCTCAACATCACATTTTGAGTTACAGAGTTAATAAATATGTGACATTTTTTACAGCATTGTGGAGTTTAAATTAATAGTAATACATTTTATTTGTAAATGCCTTTCAAGACCTTTCAAGACACCTTACAAGTTCTATTACTCTGCTATTAATGATGCAGTGAATGACAGGTTAGGGTCTCAAAATGGAATTCCAAAAATTCTATGTAGTTTTGGAAATAACAAGGATGCAGTAGTGTGACTGCATTGGTTACATGTACGATCTCTTTGAACTTTTGATAACTTGTCATTAGATCAATGAAGACTATGTACAAGTTCTGTTTTACAGAACATCTAAGTCACCCTGAAGAAATGTATAACCTCGTGATTTTTTTTTTTTTTTTTGTTGCCAAATTGAGTCGGTTTGCTATTTGTTTTGAAAATATTTGAAACCACTCAGCTGATGTGTATTGAGTAAAGTATAGATTGTACTTGTAATCTATAGATTCTGGAACATGCACTTCAGCTGGTCTGGTAGCTCTGATCTTTACGCAAACTTTATTTTTCGTTGGGTTTTATCATATAGGGTGTGACCATGTAGGATCCTTGACACGTGGCGAGTAACTTTGAGCTAAAAGAAGTGTGTAATACAAGAGCTTTCTCCGGTTGAAAATTGTCTGAGACTAGCCTCTCTATTCTACAGGCGCTGCTGATGTTCTTGGGCCTAGAGCACATTTTCTCAGATAACCTCCCCAGTGTGGATTGCTTTGCTTTCAAGTCCAGAATGTACTCAATTTCATTCTTAGCAGGGTTTGGCCCTTCCTCACAGTTTTCTTTATTTAGGTCCAACACCCCATGTGGCTTCCTGCTGAGCAGAAATTCAAAGGGAGACAATCCCATGGAGTCCTGGGGAACTCTGGCAGTGTAAACAACAAAGGGTCCAGCCAGCGGTTCCAATTGCATTCATCCTCTTATATGATCTTACGAATCATGGATTTCAAAGGCTTATTCAGCTGCTCCACCAACCTGTCTGTCTGAGGGTGGTAGACACCGGTCTGAACAGATTTAATGGCCAGTAATTCGTACACCTCTTTAGGTGTCCTAGACATAAACAATGTGCCCTGGTCAGTTGGTATCTCTTTCGGCATCCCGACTCAAGAGATGACCTGAAACGGTGCATGTACCACACTCTTTGCAGGACAAGTGCGCTGTGGCACTGCAAAGGTGCTTTTGGAACGGCCAGCTGGTTCACCAGCTCCACCTTCACTGGAACTAATTGCTGGAGCTGGCGGGGTCTCCCATGAAGGCCCTGCCATTTCCTCCTCCCCAGAGTCCGTGTCGAACGATCTCATGTCACCACTGAGCTCAGCACAGACCTGTGTCCCTACCAGCCGACAACACACCCCTACACACTGCCCTATTAGCCTACTGAAACCATGCCAGTTCATTCTCATATTCAATAGGTGCGTGCTAACCGTAGCATTCAGCCTCTAAGTTTTGCCCATATATAAAATTTCCACTGGTACCATAGGATATTTATGAACCATAGCCTGTTGTATACCCCTTTGGCACCTTACGAGTACGCAGTAAGTCTCTCTTGGGCCAGGGGAGGGAGTCGGAGGGCTGGTGAAACAGAACAGCTGACCAGTTTCCGTCTGAGGGTAGTGGAAGTGTCCCAGCTCCCTGTACCTCCAGCACTCCTGCCCCAGCATCCACGTGGTGAGGTGCAGCACCTGAAGCCGCCAAGCCCTGAGGAGAGACAGCAGAGGAGATTAGGTTAGTTGGAGAAAGTGGCCGTTGTTCTGCTTCCACCAGCCGCCGTGGCAACAGATGCAGCAGCCCCAGCGACTCACATTGGCCGGGCCACTAGATGGCCCCCTGCCAGGGCTACCGCTGCGTCTAATCTGGTGGGCCAGTGGCAGCGGACACACTGGGTGGTGCCTACCGGAAGCTCCACCACCAACTACTCCAGGACAACCAGCTCCATCAGTTGAGCCAAGCCAAGGAAATGATAGTAGATTTTTAAAAATTCAGGCCTCCTTCTTTACCCTGTGAAAATTTTGGGGGTGGTTTTACACCGAGATAAACAAACTGGACTGGTCCCTGCTTATAGATGAACTATACAAAAAGGGAGTGTGTCACCTGTTTTTGTTAAGGAAACTAAGATCTCTTGACATCTGCAGTAGATTGCTGCAGTCAATCTTTCCTTTAAAAATTGGGCCTCATGTATACCCAAGAGCAATTGCCTCCATCCCGCCATCAAATCAAGGCTGCTACACATGTGATACGTCACACTGTGCTCATGGACACATGGTCACTACTGACTAGTACATTGGTTGTATGGATTTAAATAAAACATCATAGCAAAGAATTTGCATCAATGGTTTCTCATAATCAAGTTATTCGAGTTACTCTGAATCACTGCAGCTCTACTGGAAACATCTACCAAAGTTAGGCTACATGTTTTACACTTGTATTAGCTTTTTACCTTTCCTTTCTTTGACCATGTTCCATAATTGACATCCTTCTTTCTCCACTCTTTTTTGCTGTAGTTCAGTGGGCCATGGAGAAGAGGATACCAATGCCTTGAGCCCTCGGCATTTGTCTCGTCAGAGCAGCAATGGTGGTCAAGTAGTCCCAGCAGCAGGCCAGCCCCCAGAACACACCATAGATTGTGGTGATATTGTCTGGGGATTGGCCTTTGGTTCCTCAGTACCAGAAAAGCACAGCCGCTGTGTCAACATTGAGTGGCATCGCTTCAAGTTTGGACAGGATCAGTTGCTCCTGGCAACAGGCCTCAACAATGGTCGCATCAAGATTTGGGATGTTTACACTGGTGAGAACACATCATCATTAATTAGAAGTAGCTCTCTTCAGCTTCACCAGTTGATAATCATGTTAGATAATTGAATCTATGAAATATAAACCCAACTCTGCAAATGTTGGGCATTTTATTTGCATTAGATTTGCATAGGAAATATATCAAAGGTTTAAACTGAGAGACCGTACCATTTGAAGAAAACAAAATGTTGTCATTTTGAATTAAATGGCAGCAACACATTAAATAAAGTCAGGGGTAAGGTCATGGTTACAACTGTACAAGTTCCTTCTTTTGACAGCCCATAAACATCTGGAAACTGAGGCGACCAGTTGCTGGACTTTTGGGAGAGGATTGTTGTCTCATTTTTGTCTAATACAGGATTCTCTCCACTCAATATTCCTGCGTCTTTGACTTATTTTTTTTGTTTCTTGATATGCATGATTAGTTTTTAGATAGCCAAAGATCTGGACTGCAGGCAGGCCAGTTCAGCACTTGGCCTCTTCTCCTTACAAACCCATGCTGTTTTAATAGCTTTAGCATTACCTTGATGAAGTATACTATGCCTTTCCTGGAAAAGATGTTTTCTAGATGGAAGCATATGTTTCTCTTAAACATGTTTATACTTTCAGCATTAACCTCCTAAGACCGGACTCTTCCATGGCATGGATTTTTAATTTCTCTTTGATATTTGGGCATATTGGGACCTGATGAATGTAAAAACAAAGAATTACCAGATTTTTCTATTTTTTTTTTTTTTTTTTACCTGATTTTTGTTTCTGAGAAAAATGAGATCTACATATGAGGGTATTCGTTTAAAATTTCGATAGAACAGTGGCAGTATAATGTCCTCGTAAGTGGATATCAGGCCCTTGTAGAGCAAGATTTAGTATTTTGGTCTTAATAACCCAAAATGTGATGTCCACATATGTGGATGCCAGGTCCTAGGAGGTTAATGGTCTTTCCAGATGTGCAAGTTGCCAATTCCATAGGCACTAGTGTGCCCCCATACCGTCAGAAAACTGATCACTGATAACCAGCCAGATGGTCCCTGTCTTTAGTCTGGGGCACACAATGTTGCCAATTAAGCTAATTAATTGGTAAATGTTTTTCTAGCTGTTTCCTTGTAGTGCCACTAATTTTCCTGTCCCTTGTGATAACCCCATCCTAGTTTCATCAATGCTGCAATTAAAATTTCTCTGTATTATTATAGGATTTTTACCTTAGAGTTTAAAATGCCGTGAAACAACAGTCCTTTAGAGACTTTTTTTTTTTTTTTTTATATATATATTTTCTTTTTGGTATTTGGTTTGTAGATTGGGAAGATATATAAATATACGACCAATTTAAAGTTGGAGATGGAATTACAGTTCTATAGTTCGGCTTTGCAGTGAACGAACAAAATTTCTAAAAGTATTTATCTGATTAAAGTGTGGCTTCTGTGGAATTATAGATGTCGGATTTTGTTCTTAATTTTAAAAAAAAATTGAAAAAAAGAAAAAAAATGTCACTTTGGAGGCACCGTGAGAAATCAGCAGTCTCTCCATCCCACCCAACCCCTAGGGCTAAATGCTCCAAAAGAAAGTCTAGTTGAGGGTTGTTCCTCAAGTTAACACCTTATGTCCTTGATTATGCCTGCCTTTCAGGTACCATTGTTATCTGCAACACAAGTGTATTTTTTCTTAATTTTCAGTTGGCAATTAAAATCTGTTTTTCGTTCATTTTTAACCTTGTGGTTTTCGTCCCTGAAACAAACAAAGCTGGAGCTTTAGAACTGAAATTGTGTTGTTGCCTGTGAAGACTGACATTTCTTTTAATCTACTTTCTTTGGTTTGCTTTCTGTAGGAAAACTGTTGCTGAATCTGATGGATCATACAGATGTAGTACGAGACTTAACTTTTGCTCCTGATGGCAGTCTGATGCTGGTGTCAGCATCCAGAGATAAGACCCTTCGTGTATGGGATCTCAAAGATGATGGTAAGTGGATGAGCTGTTTTTGACTTTAAAACCAACCTTATTCTTTGCTTTTCTTTCCAGTGCAAAGAATTAATAGCTTCATTTCTTAACTGAGAGCATGCTGTTCACAGTTGAAATATAAGGCCCCGGGTCTTTAAAACCAGAAAAGCAAACAGTGTTTACAGTTACACTGAGTTCACAATGAAGAAGTGAAGTGATATAGTCCCTATTATTATTATTATTTTTAATGTTGAGAAAATGCAACCTGACAAACACAAGAGTCTTAGTTCCATTTATTACCCAGGTGCTGCTTCAAGATTAATTTATGTCAAATAATGCGTCTGTTTGCATTCATACTGCTGTTTAGATAGTTAGCAGAGCAGACATCCTGACACACAAAGTCCTGCAGTTTTCCAAAATCCTAGCTGCACATCACTGGATACATATGACCTCTGTGTCTGGTTATTGGCTGACAAGTGGGCCAGAATAAGAAAGGAAAGCGATAACAGAGTTCACTAGGAATGGAAGAATTGCAAAAAGCAAAACTAGCTGCAGTAAGCACTTTCCATTGTTTTTAACACTGTGTTTCACATCAGCAATTTGTTTGTTGTAACTTCGCTCTTCTCTGCAGCTTGCTGGCAGACCAACAATAGCACAAGCAAGCATGACCCATAGACCAATTGTACCACAAACTTTGTAAACTGCCTCTATCTGACAATGGAGCACTTTGCAGGCCCAACCCCAGAACGCTACCCATGCTGAACCATGAATCCCACTTAAAACACTAACCACATGCTGCCTTGAGAGTATTTGCAGATCATGGGAACCTTGGATGCAACACCAGAACCCTGAATCCTTCCATACATTGTGTCAGTTAAAAATGTTAATGCAACTAAGTAATATCGCAAAATAAAAGTGCAGTGTAAATAAGTGTTGTGAAAAGACCAATTGCTTAGTTTTTAGTAGATGAGTAGCAGCAATTTTAGCAAATATGCAGCTAACACTTAACTCTTAACACAGCAGTGGTTCAAAAATATAGTGACCAGTTATTTCTAATCACGATCTTCACGGGAAACTAAATGTCCTGGTTAAATATTGATTAAATAAAACAAACAATATAAACATGATCAAAATGTAAGACTGGCATATAGGTTGTGACAGAAATGTAGCACTGAGAGTAATGAGCCTGGTCATTTTCTCTTGTAGGTAATATGGTGAAGGTTTTGAGGGGCCATCAGAACTGGGTGTACTGCAGCGCCTTCTCCCCTGACTCTTCCATTCTGTGCTCGGTTGGTGCAGGAAAGTCGGTGCGTAAACAAGTTCCTTTGTACTTATTTTTATGAGTGTCCTAGCTAATCTTTGTGCAGTTGCTTGTGATCAGTTATGCTCAATCAAACCTCAATTAGACCCCATAACCTCTTTGTCTACCTTTAATATAAACTGTGCTCGGTGTCAACAGTCAAGTGCTTGGATCTAGATTCTGTTTGGCTTTTGTATGCTGTGAAAAAGGGATTTTGTTCTGAAGTATGCATGAAGTATGAAGAAGACAATTGTTTTTATGAATGTTATATAGCTGAAGTTAATCTTTCAGTATGGACATGGAAGTGGGAGAGGCAAAACAAAAAAACTCTTTAATACTGGGGAATGTTTAACTTAAACATAAATTGCCCCAAAAAGACTTTTTTCATTTTAAAAAATCATTGTAAATCATTTACAAGTCAAACATGTTGCTGAATAGCAATTCCATGGACTGGCCAGCTTTGGCTAACCTTATGCATAGTATCACAAACCTAGATTACTCTTAACGTGGTGATAGTTCTGTTAGGTTTTATGTCCCTACAGTGTGTGTCTTGCTCTCCTTGTCACAGGTGGTGGTAAAACTCAGTGTGTGATTGGTTTTGAAAGGAGCGCTGCGCTGACATTTTGAGCAGCTGGTGTAAACCATGGACGCACAGTGCGCAATGCCCAAAGGCCTGGCCAGGGGCAGCCTGGCATCCTGACCTGCAAGGTCATTCTGTACGTAGGTGCTGCTCCGTGTCTGTCTACTTCTGCTGTCGCGGTTGCTCTATTTACTTTATTAATTGTAGTTTTAAAACTGTCATGTAACTGGTGGCCCTATGCTCCACCCCCCACCCAAACACACATGCACTGCCATCGCTAAACAAATAAAAGGGAGCAACAATACTTTATGCTCCTTTTTTTTTTTTTTTTTTTTACCTCAACCTTTCTGCCATCATTTTAGGAATTAAGCTGTGAAAAATGTTGTTTCTTTTAACTGAAAAATGACGACAAAAAAAAGAAAAGAACCCATACAGAAAGATTAAACAGTAGTATTAGATTGCAAGCTGTATTTTTATAGACCATTAACTTATGTTTTAACGCCCAGCATCATTTATAGTTTCCTATAAGTAGTCAGTGGCAGGCCCTAAAAGTTTCATATTCGCACAGTTCTGTGATAAATGCCACAAAGCAAAGACATTATTAATAAACATTCTGACCATGGCTGACATTAAAAGAAAAAGGCTTATGCAGATTGTCACTTTTTGCGTGTGTGTGTGTGTGCCTGTGTGTGTGTCTGTTTGTGTGTGCGGGCACGCGCGAATCGCATGTGCGTGCATATGTGTACTCTGCCAGAGGTATCGATCCTTTGGCCATAAATATTCTTTTCTCTTGCAGTCTCTCTTCGTAGGCTTCTGCCGGAGATGCGAGCCTATTGTAAACACAGTGAACTAAATCTCTGAAAGGGGAAACCAGTGGAGTAACTTTATGTTACCTTAAGTTACTACTTGTTTTATTTTCTCTTTTTTGTGTAGACTTTTTTATTAAAATAGTATACATTTAGCTCATTTACTGATGTAATGAAAGATGTATGAATGTAAATTCTAATGTAGAAGCTTTACAGTTATATAAATGTTTGATATTTTTATTGTCATTGTAGGAAAGTGTTCATTTTGGCATAGTGTTGGTGATGTGTAGCACACTACACATTAGCAAGGCTCTGCTATTTATTTTTTCTGCCTGGTTTAAGGTTACAAAGCATTATAGTGACACTGAGCATAACTATTTTTCTGATTTAATTCCTTTTAATTTAATTAATTTAATTTCTAATTGATTTTTGTGCATCTAGTGATGATTAGTGTAAGATAACACATCTATAGTCATACAGTCTAAATCATTCCATGGGCTATAATGTGTCGTTCTTTATTGCAGGTGTTCCTATGGAACATGGATAAGTTCACGCTGATCCGAAAGTTGGAGGGACATCACCATGATGTGGTGTCTTGTGAGTTTTCACCAGATGGAGCATTGTTAGCTACCGCCTCTTATGACACCCGAGTGATTGTCTGGGACCACCATAAGGCCACAATCCTCCTGGAACTGGGGTAAGAAAAAATCCAAACAACACAGATATTCAATATTATGTTAGTACACATTTGTTTGGTAAACAAAATGTTGCTCTTTTGAGCGGCAGCCCTAAGTAAACTAAAATAAATTAAATTAAATCTCCTTTAGAGAATGTGTTTCAAAAGTCCCCCATTGGCTTTGCCCAACTCGTTTCCTTGACGTTGAGGTTTAATTGAGATCAAGGAAAGGTGAGATAAGGACTTAGGAAAAGAGAAGAGGAGTGCGCTGAGAATCTGAACAGCTTTACACTAGTCTCCTTAAGAATGTAATGCCGAATGTTCGCTGTGTTGAATCTACTGAGACATGATTATTCACCACTAGGTTTTATGCAAGTCATTTAAATGAGAACTGCACTTTTAAAGCAAAAGGAAGTTTTAGAGACATGTTTACTAACATCTGCTGCAGCCCAAAGCTGCCTTTTGACTGGGTTTACTAAAGAGGCGCAGTTTGAGTTTTGTGGGGGAGATGTTATCGGCACATGTATATTAGCACTTTCTGTGGATGACTGAGTTGTGATCCCAGTGCCAATACTTTGGCTCTGTCCTAAAACTCTTCATTCAGTCCTCACACTGAGTGTTGACAGGTGAGCCCCACTTATTGCTCCTCAATAATGCTGCTATTTTTAAAGCAGAAGCAGAAATTAATTAAACTGAGCTGTCTTTTTCTCAGCAGTGCACAAACAGCAAGCAACTTCTCTTTCCTGACTCTGTAGCGAATAAAAGTGAAATGTTTGTGAAAACACAGCTATCAATGAATATGTGTAAATGTGTTAGATTAATGCCTGAATGTTGCTATGTGCTATAAAAAATGTGATCTGTACATTTGCACATGTAGCACAATAACTTAGTAACTGGAATGGCTTGTGATCTGACATATTTCAGGTGGAATAGTTATAATAATGCAGTTTCCTCTGGATAAATCCTGCACTCCACCTAGATTTCAATTCTCAGAACCCTTTGCACAGTGCCAAGGGATTTCTATCAGTTATCCATTATATCAAAAGCATATTTATTCTCCTGTAGCCTTTTCTCATTTAGCTGAATTGTCTCACTGGGAACAGGCTGCATTTTTGTAAATAAATTCTAGTGCTCTGTTAGATCACCCTGTGATTGCGGGATCACAATAACTTCTTGATCCTTGAAATAATTCTTTTATTTTGTGCAAACAACATAATTTAGGCTTTCTCAAGAAACCTAGCATGTTTAGAAATGATATGTTGAAAAGTCCTTGCTTGCTGAAAAAGGAATTGGGAAAATTTGAGAATTTTGACAAACTTTAAATTTCATAAGAGGACTAATAATTTCGTCCTCATCTGTAGTACAGCAAGAAAAAAATATTTTGGTAGTCGACTGATCTGCCTTGATTAGTCGGTGATTATTTCAACAACTCTCATCTCCGCTTCCTGTGGGCAAATCTGTCCTGCTCCAGTCTGCCCACCTGAATATCACCCTGTTGTCTCATCCCACAGCAAATTACAATAATGACCTAGGAAACGTACGAATCTCAAAAATACATTTATTTTTGACATGCTCTGGAGTGAGCTCTTATCTTTGAGACGATGTTGATGACGATGATGATAACCATGCTGAAGATGCTCTCTGTTATGGACTTCACCACTTTGAGAGGTGCATGAACCTCTTTACAGGACAAACTCATCTATACGCCTGTGCTTAATACTAGTAAAACGGAACAAAACAGAATTAGAAAAGGCAGCTGCTAATCACAAACTTGGTTATATATCATGTTTTTTCAGATGGTATAGTGTTCAGTGTCAATTGAAGTGTCAGGGGCCACTTCTGGCCCGTGTCACCCCTGCTTATACTGACATGAAAAAATATATTGCAATTTGGCCCTCAACACTACTTTTCTTTTGTTAGGGAGGATTTGTTTGTTGTTGAGTGCAATGTTAAAATAAGGTTTACTGTTGCATTACTATCACAACTAGTGGGACTAGTAAAGCGCTATACAAATACAGACCATTTACCATTGGCTAACAAAACTGAAATGGTGTTTGCTTAGCAAGCATCATCCTTGCTAAGCATTATGTTATGTATGTGTTGATACAAAAACAAGGTATCAACCCGACACACTAACTTAACTAAAATTGACCGATTCAGAGTTGACGTCACAGCTCCGGGGTGCCGACATTTTAAATGCTCGCACACTGCATTAGTGCTGTTGTCGCGGGAAAGTCTGCATTCAACTTTGTTTGTTTTTTTTCTGGGAAATGCTTTCACATTTTAAGTCTCCACCTCAATTTTCTTCCATCCTTCTGTTTTGCCATTCATGCTATGTTCTTCTTTGTTTCTATTGACTGCAGTCTTGGCAGACGATATAGGCGACACTGCCCCCATAGCTTCCTGTTGTGTTTTGCAGTTACATAAACACATTCACGTGCAGGGCTCTAGACTAACTTTTTGACATGGGCGCACCGGTACGCCTAACGTAAAAAATTTAGGCGTACCGGCACAAAATTTAGGTGTACCGGCACAAAAGTTAGGCGCACTCAAATTTTTCAACCGCTTCGCTTAACACCGCAGTTTTACATGTGCACCTTCTTTGGGGGGAAGTCCATACAGACAATATTCATTTCTAAATTATTAACTAACAATCGTGTGCTTAAAGTGCTTTGTCAATATTGTAGAAAATGTTAAACTTAATCATCATCTTGGCCTGACGACCTGTTTGCTGCTGCCTGCTGCTGAAAGGCAGTGGGGAGAGGGGACACTTGGGCAGTGCATTTATTGCAGCATAAAGTGTGTTTTCTGGATACACTGCTGCTTTTTCAGCATTCAAAGATTGATGGCACCATGTCAGAGCTGGCTATGAATTTCAGACGGATCAGTCCTTAACACAAAAGTTATCAACAGTTCTTTTCATCTTTTCTTATTACCCACACCTACATCCACTTCTGTCAGGCCTAGGCTGCTCACTAGGGCTGGATATCATCACTGATTTCTATAATCCATTCGATTCCGGTTCTCAAAGTCCTGATTCGATTCAGTTTAGCCTCAGACAGTCAGAAATATTATAATTCTGATCATTTATCAGTACTGACACTTGTGAGACTTCATCAGAATTGTGAACATCACAGCAGATGCCTTTGTGTCATAGTAACTGAGAATAAAACACAGAAAAACATGAAGGAGATTTTCCTGGTCTGGCTTTTTATAGCAGATAACCTTAAAAATATTCTGCAATATTGCATAATTTTAAGGAGTTTAAATTTCTTCAGTATTAAACAGCAGAAATTAGGCTTTCTTGTCGGACGTCATTTACATGAAAAAAGAAAAGACAGCGCTGTAAACAACGGTAGACTGGTGGGTAATAAGCGAATGAATAATCCAGAAAACAGAGATTTGAGACGGGAAACTGTTCTTGAAGTACACACAGGGAGCTGTGTAGGAAGTGTAATTTTTATCGTGGTGGAAGCAAAACAGCAAAAGTCAGAGGGAATTCATGACGACATTGATCAAATGTGAAGCGCAGTTTGCTGCTTCTTTTTGGCTCGGCGAATTTTGGTTGGAGAGACAAAACCTGCAGCTCAGAATCAGCGCAAAAAGACGGAAACACAGCGCGGACCCGACGCATCAGAATCGCTAAGCTCCGACAGCGTGTCCGTCTGCGGGCCGTCCGGTGAGAAAGCCGAGAAAGACAAAGCTGATTCTGATGCGTCGGGTCGCTCTGTGTTTACGTCTTTGTGTGGAATCCGTTAATGAATTGATATCGCCTTATTCAAGCTACTCACCTCCCTCTTCTACCTGCACTTTCCACTGGACCACGGCCAATCAGAGAGGTCCCGCCCCTGACTATCTCTGATTGGTTTAGTCCACGATAGGGGCATAATGTGTGTCTGTTGTTGACCACACGGAGAGTTGCAGAGATTTTTTTTTGTTACCCAAACAGGTGCGACCAAATGTTGGTGCGACCAAATGTTTTTTTTAGTCGCACCACGGAAAAATTTGGTCGCATTTGCGACCAAATTGGTCGCACTCTAGAGCCCTGACGTGGTATTAGTATATAGTGCATCAACAAATTTTTGTAGTTGACGTCATTGATTATGCCGATGAATCATTGCAGCCATAGTCAGTAGATTTTTTTGATACAGCAGTGTGATGTTTAGAAAAAGGAAAATGCAGTTTGTCAACATGCAAACAAACATTTGCATGATCTGCACCACTTTTGTCATGTTGACTGTTTTCATGAATGGTCAGATATTCCATTGCAATGCATTATGGGATGGCATTTTCTCCCCTTCTTTGTTTCCAGTGTATGATATGTTAAAGGAGGAAATAAAAGAAGCATTGAAGCTTGTTTCTTTAGTATTTGAGGACTTAGAACAGCTCCTAAGCAAAGTGGACTGTTAGAATCCACCCTGAGATTTCTATAATATTAAGGGGCAAAAGGTTGGCTCACTAGGTTGAGGAGGCAAACCATGTGCTTTAAGGCTTGCAGAGGCCTGCATAAGGCAATTTTTGTGATATATATATATTTTTTTAATATTTTATACACTGCACTCTATGTAGTACTGGGTTGATTGTCTGTTATATATAGCACCATGGTCTTGAAGGAATGCTGTCTCACTTCACTGTTTACTGTACCACTGCACATGGTTGAAATGACAATTTAGCCACTTGACTTGCGTTTGAATCCACCCAGAAGCCACCTATTGCATGTCAGTCACTGATTTCTTTCCCCAGCTTCCTATCTTCTGTCCACTGTTCAAACACAATGAAGCCCATAAATATGCTTTATAAAAAGCTATAACGATGATGTACAATGAAAAATGTTAAATTATCACTTTTTTCATTCCAAACGGTGAGTTTTAAAATTTGAACCCAAAAAGCTCTATTACTGATGCTCTATGAACTTCTGCTTTTGTCTTCTCCCAGCCACCTCTTCCCTCCTCCTTCACCCATTTTTGCAGGAGGAGCAAATGACCGCTGGGTTCGCTCTGTGAGCTTCTGCCCTGATGGCCGACACATTGCCAGTGTTACAGATGACAGGTAATATTAATATAATTTATTATATATATACTTTTTTACATTCTTTTTATTTCTTCTTAAAATCTGTTTTTTGTTTGTTTTTGTTTTTTTAACTGTTTTTTGTCTGGTGAATGATTTAAAGACAAAGAAGGCGAGAAACAAGAGATTGATCTTTTTTTTATGCATCAGCATGACCAGTTTCAGCAGCATATAAGCAAGTGGTCTATTTACAATACTTTAGAACACAAAACTAGAGTGAGCCATGACAAACCCACATGTGTTTGTCTTTGGGCCTCTCGAGAGACTCAAGAGGCTCTGTTCTCTTTTCATGGCCGATATGTAATAACTGGAGCATAGCAGAAAAGCTTGTCTGGTGCAGTTTGCTTCTGAAACTTCCAAGAAGACATGAGTGTTGAAGAGAGAGCACAGAGCTACTGTTGGTCTATTTGGCTTGTCCTGGGTTACATGACTGTAACAAGGTGGCTATCAATTACTCTGACTGCTAGCTGTCCAAGCACTGAATTGCTGGGAAAGTGTTGAGAGGAAGCTTCACAACATCCCCACATTATTATTCAGAATGTTGGAGAAAAATGGGAAGATTGAAAGGTTTAAGACAAATGTGTTAACCAGTCAGAAGTACAGGAAACTATTTGGCTTGGTCACTGGTCAGATATTGGTCTGGTGGTAGCAAAATCTTTGCAGTTTAGGTTGTGACAATTTTTTTTTAAATTTTTTTGTTTCTCTCTCTGCATAGGCTGGTTCGCTTCTGGAGCATTGAGGAAAGGGCTCCTCTGGCGATTGCCTCTGTCTCTAATGGCCTCTGCTGTGCCTTCTCTGCTCAAGGAAGTGTCCTTGCTGCTGGGTAAGATGCCACAACATGTTGGCGATGCTCTGTTAACACACACATTTGAAGTTAAACTACACCTGGGCACATCCTGACTTTTGATAAGGAAGCCTCATCATTTTTTTCCCTCAGCTTCCTTGCACCACCTTACTACATTTAGAGCTCTCTGAAATATTAGCTCAGTTTTCTGTTTTTTCTCCTTTTGATTTATGTTTTAGGACTCGTGATGGTAGCGTGCACTTCTGGGAGTGTCCACGTAGCATTGCCAGTCTGCAGCACATGTGCAGAATGGCTCTCCGTCGAGTGATGAGCACCCAGCAGGTGGAGGCGCTGGCCATTCCTGCACTACTCTGTGACTACCTAACCTACAAAGTCATTTAATCTTGGCATTGGCTGATCTGACTGCATTTGTATTGGCAACATACTGAAAAACCATTGAAACACTTTTTTTCTGAACAGCTTTTCATAAAACTCTGAACAATCTAAGAAGATCGGGACAGGAAGAAGAAAAGTTTGTTTTTCTGAAAGCCCAGGGCCATGTGTTCGCCAGAGCCCATCACTACCTTATCTTGTACATATTTATTTTTGTAAGTGCTTTTGTAAATGAGTGTACAGGGCCCAGTACGTCACCCATACCTGTTAGGTCAATACTGCCAGGTCTCCTCCTCTGTATCAGTGTGGTTATCAGTAATTTTCGGCTGCTCTTCCATCTGCCTCCAGCTGTCCACCTGCATTATTATTAAGCTCTGCATTAGTTCCACAGACCTGGAATAGGTATTGCATTTAACACAGGCTTTACAGTGGGGCTTGCTTTTAATGTTAGGTTTTCTTTTCTGTTTTGGTGCGGGAACTAAAGGGAAAAGGTATGGGATGCAGGGTCTTGAAGCCCATTATTTACATCTTATCAATACTAAGGAAATAATGATGCAGACATGGTCTCTTTGGAGGTTTTTCGTATTTTTCTGAAACAGTATTTACACTACCATGGTATACTCGCTCACTGAAAAACTTGTAGCAGCTTTTATTTCTGATGAAAGGACAGCATTTGTCAGTAAAAGATGCTAGCTATCAAGCTAATGAACAGGGTATCCACCATCTTGGTAGTCATCCCTTGGCAAGAAATTGAATGACTCTTAATATTTCTGTCCAAGTCAGCAGATAACATTTGGGTAAACTGCAAATATTCTGCTAATTTTTCCTCAAACTTGCAGGCGTAACCTACTCACACCCACCCTGGTATGTTTACAGTATGGTTAATTTTTTTCAGTGCCCTGCCTGAGGGTGTTACAGAGACCAGTGTTAAATAAAGCACAGCACCTCTGCTTCTTAACTATTTGTATTTGAACATACAGAATCTGACAGAACCTTGCGTGTGCTTGTGTGTAAACACATGATTCTGTTTTTTGTCCATAAACATATCAAAATTGTGACCTTTATTTTCTCCTTTTTATATCTACTTCTTGTGTTGAAGATTTGTATTTTATTAATTTGTTCTTGTTCTCCTTAAAACAGCTGCACATCTTTGTGTTGTGTTTTTTTTTTTTTTTTGTGTGGCTCAAATGTAGACTGTTTGTGCTTATGGACTCTGTTTATAGAAACTACAGTAAGCAGTCTTTGCAACCTGGAATAATCCAAAGTAATTAAAACCAATCAACTGCCATTCTGGGCCATGTGGTTGTCAGACCTTCATACTCACTGAACTTAGATGCTGCGTTTTTAGAATCTTCTTGATCATCTTATTGTTTTTAGTTTGTCTGTGAAAAGAGATGGGAGCTCCAGGTGTTTTGTAGGAGGGTGGATGGAGCAGGTGTCAATCATTTGTGGCAATAAGTTCTCTGACAGTGCTAATGCCAAAGTTGTCCTTTCATTAGTGTGGAAATGGTAGGGGTTGTTATCATTTCTGATAGTGTTAATTGTGTGAGTGGGATTTAGAATCGTTATGGGTTGGCATTACATGATGTTCATATAGCTGTTACCATTGTGATTAGAGAAATACATTCCTGCCTCAGATGGAGTATAAAGCGGTAAATATTTCCAAAATACATGAATGTATTAATTTCCTGCAATCTCTTTTTTAAATTTTCAATAAAGGTGTTTTTTGACATTTTGTACTGGTGGTTATTATTTCAAGAATCCATCCATCTGCAGCTTTCTATACTTTTATGATTTTATGAATCTGAATCTTTTATGAGTCTGTCAGCATAAGCAAAGGATACAATAGTGCCACAGTCAAAATCACCACTACCATCGAGGTTTATTTCATCTTTAATGTCAAAAATGGTATTTACTTGTATGGTAATTTGATTTTTGTCCTTCTCTTCTGATTAGCCTTATCAGGTTTGCAAGGGCTTTTGTAGTTTATCACCACACTGCCCTGCAGCCCAATCATACACATCCCCGAGCATGAATTCAGAAGACCTGTCCTGTCTGCTCCCAAACAGAGAGGGCATAAAACTGAAATCCAGTGCACTCATCATATTAAGTGGAAATAACTAATATTACGTTTCAGTAAGCAATTCAACTGGTTTTAGTTGAAAAATGAAATCATGACAAGTTCTGTGGGATGTCTGCTTGTTCTGGACATGATGACCATGTCCTGACCATTTCTCCTGGCTGTCATCCCAAAAGCTCTCTGAAAGAAGTTTTATACCATGGGTTTCTGTTGTGTTATGTTGTTGTGCATGAGGCTAGCTAATTCTAGCTTATAACCGGATGGCCCCCCCCAGACCCAACAGTGACCCTGGAGCCAACTGGCCACGGTGTAGGAAGACCTGCCTTCTCCCCTCCCCACTTTTGAGTATTAACCCTCTCAGGCTCAAATTAAGTTTTAGTTGCTAATGCACAACCAAGTCCTGCAGTGGTACCTCTGAGTAAAAAAACACTCATAAAATATGTATGTGGGGTAATCAGGTTGTTAGTGTTTTAACTGTTGCAAATCTGCAACGCCTGCCTTGAGAGGGTTAAAGGTGGCCTGTTGGGTGTGATTAGAGTATGTGAGAGTATATGCTGTAAATAATCAGTACCACTGTGAAATCTAGAGTGCTATTAAAATTGAGGGGACAATTGTGACATAAGCGCATGACTGCAGGTCAGTAGTGCTCATCCACAATTTGTCCCAAAAACCTCAGTGTCTAAAGGTGAGAGGCAGACAGCAGTAAAGAGGTGATTGGGACTGGCTCCACCCACAGTTTGTTGGTAACACACCTGCCCCCGACTGGACTGGACTGGACATTCCGATATAGGCCAACCGACTCCACATGGTGGAGCATACAAGGAGGAAAACAACGAGAAAATGGGCAACTTCAGCCACGAGGGTTCCAGGTCCCACACTGGGACTCATGCAGAAAAGGCCAGTCGCCGGGCTTGGGGGACAGTATCCGCCACCACAATATGTGAAGTTAAAGTACAGTGAAATTCCCTGTGCAGTGGGTGTATATGTTTCAGTCTGTAAGGTTCATTTGGAACATCTTTTGCGCTGGATAGTGTGTTTTATAGAGAGGTTTATATTTTATATGTTCTAAGTTGGGGTTTTATGTCATGGTCCTGGGTCATTTGACCCAGTGTTTTCATGAGTTCTTGTGTTTTCATGTCATGTTGTATTATGGTTTATGTTCATTTAGTTAGTCTTGGGTTGATCTTTGCCTTTTTTGACCAATAAAAATATGATTGCTTGACACATTGACGGTGGTAGGGCCTTTGAGGTGAAAGATTCCTTAAATACTGACAATAGGGAAGGGGGAAGCTGATCAGAAAACTTTTTAGAAAAATTGGCTGAAAAGCCATCCGGGCCATGCTTTCCTACTTGCCTGTTTCTGATTGCTGATGTTATTTCCATAATTGTCAGAGCTTTCTCAAGCTCATTAAAATGATCAACACTGATAGAAGGGATTTGCAGAAATCTAAAAAAAAAAAAAAAAAAAATGTTTTAGCTCATCAATGCCTGCAGGTGAGTCAGAGCTGTACAGTAATTTGTAAAAATCAAAAAAGCAGGAATTCATTTCTGCATTATCAGTATGTTGTACCCCCCTCTCATCAAGCATGTTTTATGGACCCAGTAGAAGAAGGAATACATCCTGGAAGTAGGATTACAAAATTGCCAGCTATCAACCATATTATAATTTTCAAGTAGTAGATAAAAGACTGGGCAGATTTTGACAGGTGCACCCTCGCCAAGGAGCTCCGATCTAGTAGAGAAAAGGAATAGCGTGGAGAGATTGTCTCAATATGATAGAGAAC
Organism: Pelmatolapia mariae; assembly: GCF_036321145.2. Taxonomy (NCBI): domain Eukaryota; kingdom Metazoa; phylum Chordata; class Actinopteri; order Cichliformes; family Cichlidae; genus Pelmatolapia; species Pelmatolapia mariae. The sequence goes on along the minus strand of NC_086239.1, from coordinate 4,510,418 downwards.
ACATGGTCCTGACACGTTATTATTTTCTAAATAAGTTGCCCATTCCTTTTAGAAATAAATAATGAAATTGTTTTTTAAAATAATGGTGGTGTAACTCTTTTCTGTGTCAGAGTCATAGACATAATCAGAATGAACCTGAGTATCTGTATTATCCCTCATAATGGAACTTCTAACTAAAAAGTAGTGTAAGCGAGAATATAAGTGGTGTACTGGTGAAAACAAGGTGTAATCCCTGGGAGTGGGATGATGTGAACACCAAGCATAGCAACAACCAAAATCCCTCATGTATTGTCTTGAGAATTCCAGTTCCTTTGATTCACTGCTGTGCTGGAGACTATAGTGTTATTGTCTCTTCTTTGATCCTCCAAACCTTTGCAGATTTGATAAAATAGCCTCACACAGTTTCTACATTCCTCTTTTTCACCAGTGACATAAAAACAAGAGCTTGTTATTTTGCATTATATAAGAATTGATTTGAATGGAAATCTGGAACTTTTAAACCTGCTGTATTTCACATAAAAGTAGCTACTGTGTTTGATAGTTGTGCTAATATTGCTATCACTACCTCCACTGCAGAGATTCAAAGAGTTAAGAACTTACATAAAATGGCATCCACGGGGCAGTCGTCAGTCTCCTAAAACTCAAAGCAATCATAATACTTGTCTCCACATTAGAGTAAAAATAAATACAGAATGTAAAGAATAAATATTCAGACATAAAAAAAATGCATATAAATCATTTCTGGCACAACACCAGGACAGGACCAACATAACCTGCTGCCCCAAAAATCACTGAACCTCAACCCCGATGGACGGTGACAATGCCATGGTTCAGTTTCATTACCACTGGAATTCCAGTGGCTTCTCCAGATCTGTCTCAAGATTCCTGGATTGTCCTAGGAGAAAAAACAGAGGTCCCAGCCACACCTCTACAAACTGAATTGGCCCAGCTGATGGTTGGACTATAGTTAGTAAAGGTAAGGATAGTGGCAGGCATTGAGTGAGTTCTTCATTGGATCCACTGCAGTTTGCTTACCAGCCTGGCATCGGGGTGGAGGACGCCATCATCTACTTCCTGCACTGAGCTCTGACTCACCTGGAGAAGCCTGGAAGCACTGTGAGGATCATGTTCTTTGATTTCTCCAGTGCTTTCAACACCATCCAACCACGACTTCTGAGGGACAAGCTGGAGCTATCAGGAGTGGACCACCACATGTCCCAGTGGATACTGGACTACCTCACAGGACGCCCACAGTATGTGAGGACACAGGGCTGTGTCTCTGATACGCTGATCTGCAGTACGGGGGCCCCACAGGGAACTGTGCTGGCACCGTTCCTCTTCACCCTCTATGGCAGAGTACAGACAGTGGACTCTGGACTTTGTGGACTGGTGCCAGCAGAACCTCCTGCTGATCAATGCCGGGAAAGCCAAGGAGTTGGTGGTGGACATCCGGAGATGCAGACCCACCACACTGATACCAGTGAACATCCAGGGAGTGGACATTGAGATTAAGTGCAGCGGTCCCCAACCTTTTTTGCGCCATGGACCGGTTTATGCCCGACAATATTTTCATGGACCGGCCTTTAAGGTGTCGCGGATAAATACAACAAAATAAAACTAGTACCGGTACCGAAAAAAAGATTTATTCATAACACACCTGAAAAGACCCAGGAAAACTGAGTTAACGATAAAAACGATAACAAAATAATGCTGAAAACCGATAAAAACCCTGAAAACCATACATTTCACACCTGAGCCTCAACTCTCGCGGCCCAGTACCAAACGACTCACGGACCGGTACCGGTCCGAGGCCCGGGGGTTGGGGACCGCTGAGATAGTGGACTCATATAGGTACCTGGGTGTTCACCTGAATAATGAACTAGACTGGAGCCACAACACTGATGCTCTTTACAGGAAGGGCTGCTGAGGCCACTGAGGTCTTTTGGTGTCCAGGGAGCTCTTCTAAAGACTTTCTATGACTGTGTGGTGGCATCTGTCATTTTTTACAGTGTTGTATGTTGGAGCAGCAGTTTATCGGCAGCTGAAAGGAAGAGGTTGGATAAACTCATAAGGAAGGCCAGCTCTGTTCTGGGATGTCCCTGGACCCAGTGCAGGTGGTGGGAGACAGAAGGACTCTGGCCAAAATAACATCTGTGATGGACAGAGTCTCCCACCCCATGCATGTAAATGCTGCTGAACTGCAGAGCTCCTTCAGTGACAGACTGCTGCATCCTCGATGCATGAGGGAGCGTTTCCGCAGATCCTTCCTTCCTGCAGCTGTCAGACTGTACAATCAAGACTGCTCCCAACAAACAGATGTTTACATCCGCGCTGTAACTTGCTATCTTATCAACCGAGTCACACTACAACCTGGGTTTGCCTCTTATCTGTATTTCATTTTATTTAATATTAATAACTGTACAGTACTCTGTTTTTGGTAACTATTGTCCTTGATGTAAAAAATTAAAAAAAAAATTATATTTATGTTATGTTTATGTGTTTTTCTTGCTGCTGTTACAACCAAATTTCCCCTTGTGGGACAATTAAAGGATTATTCTATTCTCTATTCTGGGCAGTCGTGTTCTGTGAGTCCTGAGTTTGGGTCCAATCTCCTGCCTGCCACACAGCACATCATGACAGTAACACAAGGGTGAACTAAAAGCACGGAGAAGGAACAACAACACTGACAGAGAGAAACACAGGGCTTAAATACACTGAGGGAAACAAGGGAATAGACAGGAGGGAAACACAGCTTAGAGAAATCAGACTTAATGAGACAAGGGAAGCAAAACCAGACACACTGACATGAGACACAGACTTTCAAAGTAAAACAGGAAGGACACGACAGGCACAGACGCAAAGTGGACAGAGCAGAGGGAGCTCAAAATACAAAACAGAAACCAAAACACTGGTAGTAATAAACCAAGATGAAACCAAAGATTGATATTATTAATAATAATAATAATAATAATAATAATAATAATAATAATAATAATACAGACCAAAACACTGGGTCACTGACCCAGGACCGTGACAGTTACTCCTAACATCAATCAGATATCCAGCTCAAAAATAAATTTGACATCCTGGATGTCTAAGAATTCCCCTTACTGACCTTTTGTTTCCCTGCACCCAAGCCATCTTCATATAATCCACAAAATGAATGTCTGCCTAAAGTAATTTCCAGTGTTTCTATCTTTTTTATATAGATACTTTAATTCAATTTTATAATTAAAAGCTTCTAAAAAGTATTTTGTTTTACCTGAAATCATTTGTATACCTAAAAGTGAAATTTGATATTCATCTTCAGGGTTATTAAACAGAATTAAATTGTGTTCAATGAAATTGTTCTACTGTGATGGTGCACATATGCAGCCAGGTGTGTTCCTGTGTGGGCCCTTTCCTCTGGTGTCTGTCTCTGGGCAGAGCTCCCATCCTCTCACCTGGGCAGCTCACCTGGAGCTAGTCTGTGGCAATCAGCAGAGGTTATTTATGACCAGCGTCACCGTCCCGGTGCCTTCGTCAACTCACCTCTGTTGGTAACAGGCTCACTCTTCTCGCTCTGAATCCACGTCCTTGTATGACATACCTTGCTTTCTATAGCCTCTAGCTCCGTTGACTCGCCACAGCTCCACACTGCAACAGAACTCACCTTTTGGACACTGGTCACAACCCTCACTGGATTCACACCACACTTCAGGAAGAAAATACCGGCCACACTCACTTGCCTGCCCTCTTGCCACTGCAGCTCACCAGGAGTTCTGGAATTCAGGTCAACCTGTCTTTGTTGTTCTCAGCCCGCCACTCGGACCTCTGCCTCTCCAAGCCTAAGACTCCATATGCATAAAGCATATGATGGCGCCATATGAGCTCAAATTCCACTGTTATCTCTGAACCAGACCGTACACCTTCTCACTCCCTTTTCCTCTCTCCTGAGTGTGACCTTGCGACCACCACGCCACCAGTCTCCCCTTGTGTTACCTGCCTTAGGCTACCATGTTAGAATCCTTACCACACGCTAGGTTTCCAGGTTATGTCCCCCCCGTCAAGTATAACTCTTTTTTGTGTTAAATAAGGTTTTGTATTACCCTTAGGGCACCTCCTCGATTCAGAGATGGACTTTCCCTTTTCACGTAAATCGCCTCCTTGGCAGTTGTCCTTCTCTCCTGGATCAGCTGGAGCTTTCTTTAGGCGCCTTCCCAGCTTTGACAAATGTCCAGCTGGGATAACCACATTTACTCAGGGCCTTCTTGTAGTAATTGCTACATAGTGGAAAGGGGGTGGGATTAAATAAGCCTATGCTTCTTCCTACTCCTTTTGGAACATGTAAGTTATTTATAATTATTATTGCTTTGTTTCCTTTCATTTTGCTTTGTCTCTTTTTTTTTCCCTCTCTGTTTATGAACTATTTTAACATGTTCAAAATAAAGATTCAATACAATAGAGATGAACAAAACTGATATACATCATAATATTTGCTAAACATCAGCTGCCTGAATCTGGCAGGATCTGTAATCAACTCGCATGATGGCATGTTTGTTCGCATGCAGAATCGTCACCACAGAGTTCAGAAACAGTTTATTACAATTCCTGATTGCTTTGTTTACACATATCTTAGGGGAGTCTAGTCTGACGCCCACGCTCTCATAATAGTCTTCAACATACTTCTGCTGTTCCTCAGCTGTTTTTACACTTTCTGGGTAACCAGATGGCTGCTGCTTCAATTTCAAAAAATGTTTTGACACAGTTTTAACAGTGTGTCAGTTTTGTTAGTAAAATGCCACACTTTACTGATGCAGACAATCTGATACACTTTTTCAAGTTCAAAGGACAAACTAACAATTGTCTCTCACTTTAACCATGCACACAATCACTGTGCTGGTTCTGCTCCTCGGCACAAGTTCTGCAGCGCTGCAGCCGACTGAGCGTGTTTGTGGCAGCAACCATGATAAGTGTTAATAAAGAATGCTAAAAAGCAAGTGTGTGTGGACAGGTCTGCCATGTCATTATTACACCTTGTTTAACAAAGTATTAACAAAATAGCATTTAGTGGAAGATGAATGCAGCCACGCACTTTAATGTGTTCAAACAGAATTTCTTCTGTCCATCTTCACACAAAACTTGTCATGGCCCTGAGTCCGTGAACTCAGCGATTTTGGTTTTGTGTATTATTATTATTGTGAACTGGCAATCTGGCTTTTGGTTTTTTGCTCCCTCTGTTGGCCCCTGATGATAGTGTTTGCCCTGCCTCATCAGGTTCATCAGGTCCAGCTGTGTTCCCCACCTGTGTGTAATTCCCAGTGTTCTTCAGTGTGTATTTAGGTTGTGTGAATTTGTGTGCTGATTACTGGTCAGTCTGAATCTACCATGTGTTCTCCCTGCTGTCATCCTTCATGTATCTCCGCTCTCCTTCCTTCATGTTCAGATTTGCTGTTTAGTTTCTCCCAGTTCAGGTTACTTTTAGTTCTGTTTAGCCATCCTCGCCTTGTGTTTTGTTTTGCAATAAACCTCCCCCACGCATCTCAGCAAGTGCCTGTGTGATGGCTGCATGCAACCACACAATTGAAATACTTGATCTTTTTGTCTTATGTTTACATTATTATATATTATATTATTTAATATTTTGAGTTTACCTGTAATGCATGACAGCACTAAGCTATAGTCCAAATGGTGGCATAGACTCTGTTTTGCATTGTTTGTTATTTTATATGGGTACATGTTATATTAATTATATTTCTGTTTATTTTCTGAGTTACCTGGCCTCCGCTCCAGTCCTTCCTGGTTTGGCTGAAAGAGGAGGCTGAGGGTGGAGCTGGTTTAAATGCAGAAGCCAATAAAATGGACTGGACCATCTATTGCGATCATGTAGGGGGAATGGGGTTCTCCTTGAATGATGGTTAGCTGTTATCTCTCTAGTTTTCACCTTTGGTGTATATAATGGTTTACACTGTTTCTCATTTGAGCAGGTCAGTTTGTTGAGTTATGTTTTGTTAAGTGACTTTTGAGTAGAGTTTTGTTAAGTTAACCTCTTTTATGGGCCCACTTGGTTCTTAAAAAAAGTTTATTTTTGTCGTTTTGAGTTTTTGTAATCACCTTGTCCTTTTTGGGGTATAATAAAACCCATTTTTTGAAGATTACATTTGTGCCTGTGTGTTCCTGGCTGCTTGGTTCATGATAGCCTGCATTTGGGTCCTGGTTCATTCCTCCACACGGCTCACTCCGCTAGCCGTGACAAAACTGGCCTCATGCAGCGATACCTGGTCTCAAAATGATATATTATGTAATTTAATGAGTTTTTTTCATTTCAGTAGGCTGAATAAAACACTCATGAGCCATGTCACTGGATAGCATGTGTTCTGCATAGAGTTTACACACGCCGCACATTTGTATTCTGTTTTTTCTTTTTTTGTCTTGTATATTTTCCAACATGATCCACAGTATTTCATGCAAAGCTCACAACCAGAACAGGTGAAGTAAACAACCATAAAAAGGACATTTTACTTGAGAAAAAGACATGCTGTTTAAACAGTCACAGTCAAAGAGTCACATTATGTTTTCCCAAGGTAAAACAAATCCAACAAAGCAACTTCTAACATGCAAAAACCAAATAGGTCTTCCACTCCACAATTAGACATGAAAAGACTTTATTCTCCATTTACCAAGTTAAAAAACAAATCCAACAAGGCTGCTTCTAACGAACAAATTTACTTTTTAGATCATTGTCTAAAAAACCAAGTAGGTCTTCCTTTAAGGCTTCTCTGCAGTAGGATACAGCAACATTTAATAATTGGATCCTCCGTCAATAAAAATAATTCCTGTTTGAAAAAAGCACACTAAAAACCGAAATAGACACTTGATAAAAGAGATAAAATATTGAAACCTAAGTAAACACACCCACTAAGTGGAGACAGGTGTGGAAGTTACGTGCACGAGCAAAGCTGGCAGTTATATTTTTCTCACTACAGTTACTGGACTCATCTCGAAGAGAGACGAGGCAGCCTACGAAGAGAAAGTCCTGCAGGTGGCAGCCTGGTGTTCAGAAAGCCACCTGGCACTGAACACCAAGAAAATCAAAGAGATCCTTGTATATTCAGGAGTAGGGATAGGTATCGTTTAGGTTTTATCCGATACCGGTGCCAAACCGGTACTTTTGAAACGGTGCCGGTGCTTAAACGGTGCTCGAACCAGTGCTTAAAGAATGGAGAATACAAAATTGGTCCAAAAACCTCTCATGTTTAGCTGTTTTTTTTGTAAAAAGATAACAATGTTAGCCTTTTCTGCAGCTATAGGGCATATATGGTATCACTCTTGGCTGGAAGCAGTGCTTAAACAATGGAAAAAACACAAAATTGGTCCAAAAACCTCTCATGTTTAACTGTTTTCCACTTTTTCTTTGGTCATTTTAGCCTTTTTGGCCAGGGTGAAGGGAGTATCTGCCATCAAACAAGAAGACAGCCGCATGTAACTACGACGGTGTTTGCTAGTTCACCTTACGTGCATTAATTTAATAACGTGGTTAGACTACTCAACGTGAATTACACACGAACAACATTAAGCTACTCACGCAGAGAAGAACGGCTGCTGCTGCCATCATCATCCGTCATCATTTCTGCTACACTGGCAGGGCTAGGGGCCAGGACTCTACTCTAAGGGTTTTTGGGGGATGTTGCTAACTCCGGGTCCGATAACAGGCACCACACCCGCAGTAGATGTGCCGGTGTGAGGTCTCGCAGCAAGCTATCAAATACGGCGCATTTCTCGGCTTTAAAAAAACCCGCTATGCGTCGCCAGGTGTTTCATCGGATTCGAGGTGTTACCTCCTTTGACAGTATCACAGTATCACCTAAAAGCACTTGTTGCAGGGTGCTGGGTTTGCATCTTTTGCTGTGAAGTACAGCCAGACTTTTGACCGCTTTGCCTTGGGCATTTTTAATCTGTAGCTCTGCTCTAAAAGAACGTACGTACCTGGGCCCGCCTACTATCCTCGGAAACGTAAAATGATTGGCTAGAATTGGCTCAGGAAAAAAAAAAGCACCGAAATAAAGCACCGAAATGTGCGCTGCTTTTCGGTCTGGTTACTACCGTTTATGTCAGAACCGGTGCCATCATGGCACCGGACACCGGTACCCATCCCTATTCAGGAGGCACAGCACCCACTTAGCCCCCCTGTACATCATTGGCGAGTGTGCGGGGAAGGTCCACATCTTCCGTTTCTCTGCGTCCTCATCTCTGCTGAGATGGACAAACAACACCACAGCATTGGTCAAGAACTTCATGAGGGTCCTCAGGAAGCACAACCTGCTACTGACCTTCTACTGCTTGTCCATCAAGAACCTGCTGACATACTGTATCACAGTATGGTACGGCAGGTGCACCATGGCAGACAGGGAGAGGCTTCAGCTGCCCTCTCCCCTCACTGATGGACATTTATACCCCACCCCCCGCCCTGCTGTCTCAGCAGAGCAACAAACATCATCAAGAACAGCTCCCACCCTGTTCAACCTGCTGTCCTCGAGGACGTGCTACAAGTGCATCAGTACAAAAACTAACAAACTCAAGAACAGCTTTTTCCAAAGCCATAACCACCCTGAGCTCATACATGAACTGACTACACAGTCTAACCCAGTGGTCCCCAACTCCCGGGTGCCGACGAGTCATTTGGTACCGGGCCGTGAGAGTTGAGGCTTGGGTGTGAAATTTATGGTTTTCAGGGTTTTTATCATTTTTTAGCGTAATTTTTTAAATCGTTTTTATCGTTAACTCGGTTTCCCTGGGGTTTTTCCCATGTGTTATGAATAAATCTTCTGTTTTTTGGTACCGGTACTGGTTTTATTTTATTGTATTTATCTGCAACACCTTAAAGGCTGGTCCGTGAAAATATTGTCGGACATAAACCGGTCCGTAGAGCAAAAAAGGTTGGGGACCGCTGGTCTAACCCGCCAACCCAAGGACTTCCCTCTATAGACAGACTATGCAATATTTAATCTGTTGAATGCTTGTGAAAGTACTGTATAATATGTGTACTGTGCAATACCATTACTCTCTCTGTCCAAATATCTGCTACCCACTGCATTTGATCATCATTACTATGCAATATTAAATACGTGCAATAACCCACACCGTATATAAAATCCTTATTTATTCTTGAAAATGTATACAGCACTGCAGAACTGTGCACATTACAGAATTCTTAAATAAATGCATTAACATGAAATTTCCCCTTGTGGGACTAATAAAGGTATATCAATATCAATATCAATATTATCAATATCAATAGCAATATTACCAAAAACAAACTTATGTGTAATAAATTCATTTGAATTAGTAATATATATATATATATATATATATATATGTGTATATATATATATATATATATATATATATATATATATATATATATATATATATATAGGTAGGATTTCTGGATATCAGCCACCTCCTCTATCTGCCGGTGGTACATACCGTGCAGGGACCTGTCCTTCCATGATGGTTCCTCGCCTTCCTCCTCTTTCTTGGGTTTCTGCTGCCTGAGGTATTCACTGAGCACGCTGTCAGTTGGGGCCATCTTCGTGATGTATTCGTGGATGTTTCTTGTCTCATCCTGGACTGTGGTGCTGACACTCACCAGTCCCCGGCCCCCTTCCTTCCGCTTAGTGTACAGCCTCAGGGTGCTGGACTTGGGGTGAAACCCTCCATGCATGGTCAGGAGCTTTCTTGTCTTTATGTCAGTGGCTTCTATCTCCTCCTTTGGCCAGCCTATTACCCCAGCAGGGAACCTGATCACGGGCAGGGCGTAGGTGTTGATGGCCCGGATCTTGTTCTTACCGTTCAGCTGACTCCTCAGGACTTGCCTGACCCTCTGAAGGTACTTGGTGGTTGCAGCTTTCCTAGCGGCCTCTTCATGGTTCCCATTCGCCTGCGGGATCCCCAGGTACTTGTAACTGTCCTCTATGTCTGCAATGTTGCCTTCTGGTAGTTCAATCCCCTCAGTTCTGACTACCTTCCCTCTCTTTGTTACCATCTGACTACACTTCTCCAGTCCGAACGACATTCCAGTGTCATTGCTGTATAGCCTGGTAGTGTGTATCAGTGAATCGATGTCTCATTCACTCTTGGCATACAGCTTGATGTCATCCATGTACAGGAGGTGGCTGACAACCGCTCCGTTTCGTAGTCGGTATCCTACCAGTGGCTGGACAAAGCTGGACTGAAAGACAGCACAGAGGCACTAATCATGGCAGCACAAGAACAAGCTCTGAGTACAAGATCCATAGAGGCTGGGGTCTATCACACCAGGCAAGACCCCAGGTGCAGGCTGTGTAAAGATGCCCCAGAGACAATCCAGCACATAACAGCAGGGTGCAAGATGCTAGCAGGCAAGGCATACATGGAACGCCATAACCAATTGGCCGGCATAGTGTACAGGAACATCTGTGCCGAATATAACATGGAAGTCCCAAGGTCAAAATGGGAGATGCCCCCAAGGGTGATGGAGAATGACCGAGCTAAGATCCTGTGGGACTTCCAGATACAGACGGACAAAATGGTGGTGGCTAACCAACCGGACATAGTGGTGGTAGACAAACAGAAGAAGACGGCTGTAGTGATCGATGTAGCAGTTCCGAATGACAGCAATATCAGGAAGAAGGAACACGAGAAGCTGGAGAAATACCAAGGGCTCAGAGAAGAGCTCGAGAGGATGTGGAGGGTGAAGGTAACGGTGGTCCCGTGGTAATCGGAGCACTAGGTGCGGTGACTCCCAAGCTAGGCGAGTGGCTCCAGCAGCTCCCGGGAACAACATCGGAGATCTCTGTCCAGAAGAGCGCAGTCCTGCGAACAGCTAAGATACTGCGCAGGACCCTCAAGCTCCCAGGCCTCTGGTAGAGGACCCGAGCTTGAAGGATAAACCGCCCGCAGGGGCGAGATGGGTGTGTTATATGTATATATATATATATATATATATATATATATAATTTGAATTAGTAATATACAAAACATACATATTAGCAAATGTTTAGTATAATATGGCTTATTATACTCAACATGGAACAGAGTGCTACAAAAGAACATACAAAACATAGCTCTACCTCATATATATTTAAAAACGTAACTATTCACAGTGAAACAACTTAGAGAATCACGCAACAAAAGAGATTAAAATATTTAATATATCCCTGTCTGGAAAAAATTCTCTTTGAGAAGACTAATATTTTACTGCGTTTCCTGTTGTCACTCATTTTCTCACCTTCCCAGCTTGTTGTCTGTGCAGTGGCTGTTCTCTTTCTCTCTCACCCTCACTCTCTTAAACTCGTACCTCCCTTATGCTTCTGTGTGCGTGTATGTGCTGGGTCTGTAACCCCTGCCCCCTTCCTGCTCAGTGGACCAATACCTGTTTGCAGCGGACACTCAGACGTCACGTAGTTGACCAATCACGTACGACTTGAACGGGGTAAAAATCAGGGGGCGGGGAGGGGAAAAAAGCGTATCCGATTCCTAGGCAGGAACCGGATTCTATCGTTCACTTCAAAGAGCCGGCTCTAGAGCTGTTTTGTTCCTGACCGACACGACACATCGCTTGTGTGAGCTTATGGTGGGTACTTTAACTTGCAGTCTATGGCCATTCCACCCAAATCACAACACTGACAACACTCCGATGGTCGCACTCATTCATGCTTTTCAAAAGTGACGAAAACATTTGAACGATATTTAATATTTAAGCTAGTTGTACTTTTGGGGGGGAGTTAGCTCCTCTTATTTTTTTATGTGTCAGGTTGCAATACGTTAAAAGTTTGAAACTTTTACTTTGAATGCGAAAGGTCTTAGTTTCCGGTTTGCTCCACTTTTTCTCGTTTTAATTTTATCCTTAAGAACAAGCTGGTTACAGAGACAAGCTGGTTTTTAGGTGTGTTTTTGTTCAAAGCAACAATAAAACAGGGAAAGTTTTCATGTTATTTGGGAAACATAACCTGTTGAAGAACCAACTCATACATACACTCAAAACTGTCATATTGCAGCTTCGGCTACTTTATATTAATTATTCTTAGTACACAGACACAAGTTAAACGAGAAGGTTTTGCCGCTGCATTTGTTTTATTCTTACATATCTTGGTGAAAGACACTGAACACTAGTAGCAGCTGAAGTACAAACACGGAAACTTGTCAAAGCATGCAGTGTTTGGAGGAAGCGCTGACGGCAGTGTGCGAAACGTCTTCAGGTCGCTGTTTATGACACAAGTCGCGCCAATGTGGTGGAATGGACGGAGCTGTGGACAGAGGAGACAGGTCGGCCCTCAGCAGCACGTCAAAACCAACAGGAGCTCAGGAAGCTCTGCACCAGTGCCGACTCATCCAGAATCTGGTGGACATCTCGATTAGCAGCCTCCTGTCTCTTAGGACAAGATGCGCCGCATCCAACGACTTCACCCGGCGGGAGATCCGTACTTTAGAGGTACGTTTAAGATCCAGAGGTGACCCAGGTTTCTACCAGCTGTTTATCCAGTCTTTTGCTTCTTTGAAAGCAAGAGAATGATTGTATTGTATACGCAATTTAAAGACATGCTACGCCATGTTATCTCCTAGATTCCGTGACATAGAAAAGGTTGTTCACTTTGTAGCAAGTTTTTATTTATTTTTATTTTATTTTTTTAAATTACCCTCTCATATTATATGTTAATATGACTATAATAACTATGAAAGGGCGAGGTGGATGGGGTGGGGCTCTCGAATTTAAAGTTGGGCAGTCACACAGGAGTTAACTTTAGCTTCAAATGCAGATTTCTTCAAACATTCGAAGAGGTATGTCACAGACGGTAAAGCACAGATTCAAAACAAACAAAAAATTATAAGGATGAACTGAATGTAGCTTCTTCGGGTCCAGGGTGCTCCTGTCAGTCATGCTCTCTCACTGTCTTCACTACTGTGGCTTTCTAGGACACTTCAGGAGGTTAGCATTTGTAACATGTACTTTTCCTACAGTGACAGCTCAAATATTTACTTTATCTCAAAGTCTGTTGCAACATTGATGGACACCACTTCCTCCCAAGGTACAAAAAGTGATTATTTGTCCCAGATAGTAAATGCAATATCTCAATATGCAGCTCACTGTTTATTTTCTGCAAAGCCATTCCTGCATTTGCCACCAACTTTCCAGTTTGCTCAACACAGCTCAGTTCTGTTAAGCTAAGGAAAAATAAAATGTCATTACATAGCACCAAATAATGACATAATTCATCACTGGGCCTCTTACATAGTAAAGTAAAAAGAAAAAGAAGTAAAGTTTATAATATTATAGAAAGAATCATTTTGAGTTAGCACTTTAGCACTCGATAGTAGGGAATCACTTTAATATTAACATTTTAATAGCTCACGTGACTGTGAGCTGCCTTTGGTTACTGAAAATGATCTCAAAATCCTTGAAGATGTAAAGTGAATATTTTGACAGCAATTAGCACTTAGGTTTGTATTATTATTTGTATACATCAAATCACATATAAAATTGTATGTTGAATCTTGACTGTAGCTCAGGAGGTAGAGCAGGTCATCTACTCATCCAAAGGTTAGTGGTTTGATCCCTAGCTGCTCCAGTCTGCAGGCCAAATATCGTTGGGCAAGATATGAAACCCGAGTTTCTCTACGACGTATCCATTGGAGTACGAATGTGTGTGAATGTATGATAAAGTGCTTTCAGTGCTCAGATATAGTAGAAAAGCACCATATAAGAACCAGTCCATTTACCATTTACCAACTAAGTATATGGCTGCGTGAGCTGCTAATATGCCAGATACACAATAAATGCACTACTTGCTCATACCTGGTATGGTGCAGAAAGTTAGAATAGACAGACCATCAGTGACTCTTAAAACCTTATCAGACATTAAACAAAGCATAACAATGTTCTTCATAGTCTTTAAAGTTCCCATATATAAAATGGATTATTGTATATGTGTATGTGTGTATATTTACACACATGTCTGTTGTTTGCCATCACCAGTTTGTCTGTCTGTATCTGAAAGTTCCACAGGATCTTAGCTCCAGTCATTCTCAACCACCCTGGGGGCGTGTCCCATTTTGACCTTGGGACTTCAATGTCATACTAGGCGCACAGATACAGTGGCTTGCAAAAGTATTCGGCCCCCTTGAACTTTTCCACATTTTGTCACATCACAGCCACAAACATGAATCAATTTTATTGGAATTCCACATGAAAGATCAATACAAAGTGGTGCACACGTGAGAAGTGGAACGAAAATCATACATGATTCCAAACTTTTTTTACAAATAAATAACTGAGAAGTGGGGTGTGCGTAATTATTCAGCCCCCTGAGTCAATACGTTGTAGAACCACCTTTTGCTGCAATTCCAGCTGCCAGTCTTTTAGGGTATGTCTCTACCAGCTTTGCACATCTAGAGACTGAAATCCTTGCCCATTCTTCTTTGCAAAACAGCTCCAGCTCAGTCAGATTAGATGGACAGCGTTTGTGAACAGCAGTTTTCAGATCTTGCCACAGATTCTGGATTGGATTTAGATCTGGACTTTGACTGGGCCATTCTAACACATGGATATGTTTTGTTTTAAACCATTCCATTGTTGCCCTGGCTTTATGTTTAGGGTCGTTGTCCTGCTGGAAGGTGAACCTCCGCCCCAGTCTCAAGTCTTTTGCAGACTCCAAGAGGTTTTCTTCCAAGATTGCCCTGTATTTGGCTCCATCCATCTTCCCGTCAACTCTGACCAGCTTCCCTGTCCCTGCTGAAGAGAAGCACCCCCAGAGAATGATGCTGCCACCACCATATTTAACAGCGGGGATGGTGTGTTCAGAGTGATGTGCAGTGTTAGTTTTCCGCCACACATAGCGTTTTGCATTTTGGCCAAAAAGTTCCATTTCAGTCTCATCTGACCAGAGCACCTTCTTCCACATGTTTGCTGTGTCCCCCACATGGCTTGTGGCAAACTGCAAATGGGACTTCTTATGGTTTTCTGTTAACAATGGCTTTCTTCTTGCCACTCTTCAATTAAGGCCAACTTTGTGCAGTGCACGACTAATAGTTGTCCTATGGACAGATTCCCCCACCTGCGCTGTAGATCTCTGCAGCTCGTCCAGAGTCACCATGGGCCTCTTGGCTGCATTTCTGATCAGCGCTCTCCTTGTTCAACCTGTGAGTTTAGGTGGACGGCCTTGTCTTGGTAGGTTTACAGTTGTGCCATACTCCTTCCATTTCTGAATGATCGCTTGAACAGTGCTCCGTGGGATGTTCAAGGCTTGGGAAATCTTTTTGTAGCCTAAGCCTGCTTTAAATTTCTAAATAACTTTATCCCTGACCTGTCTGGTGTCTAAATCCAATCGAGAATCTGTGGCAAGATCTGACAACTGCTGTTCACAAACGCTGTCCATCTAATCTGACTGAGCTGGAGCTGTTTTGCAAAGAAGAATGGGCAAGAATTTCAGTCGCTAGATGTGCAAAGCTGGTAGAGATATACCCTGAAAGACTGGCAGCTGTAATTGCAGCAAAAGGTGGTTCTACAACGTATTGACTCAGGGGGCTGAATAATTACGCACACCCCACTTTTCAGTTATTTATTTGTAAAAAAAGTTTGGAATCATGTATGATTTTCGTTCCACTCCTCACGTGTACACCACTTTGTATTGGTCTTTCATGTGGAATTCCAATAAAATTGATTCATGTTTGTGGCTGTAATGTGACAAAATGTGGAAAAGTTCAAGGGGACCGAATACTTTTGCAAGCCACTGTATTCCTATATACTGTGCTAGCCACTTGGTTATGACGTTCCATATATTTGCTACCTGCTAGCATCTTGAAACCTGCTGTTATGTGCTGGATTGTCTCAGGAGCATCTTTACACAGCCTGCACCTGGGGTCTTGCCTGGTGCGGTAGAACCCAACCTCTATGGCTTTTCTGCTTAGCGCTTGTTCCTGTGCTGCCATGAGTGGTGTCGCTGTGTGACAGTCCAGTGTTTTCCTGCAACTCGATCTCAGCCACTTCTTCTATTTGCTAGTGGTACATGCCGTGCAGTGGCCTGTCCTTTCATGATGTTCCTCTTCTTGCTCCTCCTCCTTGAATTCCTTATGGTCCTTTGATCATGTACAGTTCTGATATTCCAGGATCCATGTGGGGAGCACTGAGTCATAGGCTTTCTTGTAGTCAATCCAGGTGATGCATAGGTTGGTCAGTCTGGTCTTACAGTGAATGCTCTGTTTACCAGTAGCTAATGTTTTGCCCCTCTGGGTGTTTCTGCCAGTTCCCTTCTGAGCCCTGCCTTATGTCTGTTCATCTTAGCTAGTATGATGCCTGACAGGAGCTTCTGCCCACATAGCAAGCAGGTCTGGCCTGGATCTGGTATCAAGACGGCACTGCTGGCTGACTTCTGGCATGATAAGACGTATGTCATCACATAGACAGTGCCATCTATGCCAAGCCTGGCCCAGGCTTGGCATAGATGGCACTGTCTATGTGATGGCATGCCATATATGGCTTGATTGTGATTTTGTTTATGTGGCCCAGGCTCATAGAAAACAGGTCTTCCCTGGATCTGGCATCAAGCTGGTACTTCTGACTGACTGGTGTCATGGCAGGGTGTATGTCAACCAGATGTGGGCCAGGTCTGGCAATGATGGTACTATTTATGTTCCTATTTTCCTATTTTAGTTAGAACACCCAAATGCCATGTTGCAATACTATACTGCTATGGTAGCCAACGTTTCAAATGCAGGTTTGACAGGTTTGTGAGTGAACACTTTATCCAAAACCTAGTGACGGTTTACTCATCATTGCCAGTGGGTGGCTGTAGCTCAGGAGGTAGAGCAGGTCACCTACTGATTGGAAGGTTAGTGGTTCAATCCCTGGCTTCGCCGATTTGCATGTCAAGAGTGTGAATGTGTATGAATGTAGTTAGGAGGCACTCAGTTTAGAGAGATTGGGTGAATGTGGCATGTTGTATAGAGCACTTTGAGTAATCCGGGAGAGTAGAAAAGCACTATGTAAGAATCAGTCCATTCCCTGTCTGAATAGAGTTTTGTCATGTTAGTTTTGCATGTTCTGGCACATGTTGTTATTACATGGCTTTATTAAGGTACACATTAGGCTGACATCTGGGGCCAGAGCTGAAACTGTTCTGGGCCAGCACAGGACCACCAGTGTGTCTGCAACTGGCCTTGTGCTGGCCCATGTGTGGGCCACATCTGGCAAACCAGATCTGGTTTGCCAGATGTGGCTGATAGTTGGATGAGACCAGTGCCTTCTGAGGATCCTTAGGGATCAGGACTGTCTGGCCATTCTGGTTGCAACTCATCCATGGAGTGCAGTTAACTTCTTTAGCCAGTAGCTGTGAATAATATCTGGGCATCGTGCTTTCCAATTTTTCATACTTGAGACTAGAGCTGGGCGATAGAACGATAACGATATGTATTGCGAAATAACTTTTTCTCGATAGAAAAATTAAACTATTGCGATAGGCCTCATCTCTCTTGTCCTCTTAAAAAAAAAAGAAGAACAGCCAATCCAAATTAAGTAGCGCAGAGCCGAACCAATCACAGCTGCAGCGTCACGTCACGTGACTTGTTACGTACAGCACAAGTGCCAAGCCTCATATGTGTATTTGTTTGGGAAGCAACCAGCCGCCGTGCCGCCCGGGTAATGGAGGAAATGAGTGTGCCGACTAGAGAAAAATCAACCGAGAGTGTGACCGAAGGTTACCGAAGAGAAAACAGATGATGGTTTCAATGCCGGAGAGATTGTCGAACGGAAAGGCCATAGAAGTTCCGTAGTGTGAAGGTATTTCGGCTATTTCAAGTCTGACAAAAAACAGTAGCGCGCACTGTAAATTGTGCCGAAAGCAAGTCTGGAAATACAATAAACCGGTGCATGCTCAATCTCTGACTGAAAGCACTAATTCGTCATTCGGCTTTGGTCAGACTAAAGTCACTGTTAAAACTGTTTGAAAAGCTAAGCTATACAACAAGGAGAGATTGAGAATTTCCTTTTAGTTCTCGGTTTATTTGATATTGACAAAAGTTAGTCAATTTTGTCTGTTCTTCTGTAAAACGAACTAAGATTTATTTTTAGAATTAAAATTTTGTTTCTAAGTGGAATTGACAATTTAGTAGTCTGTTTTGTTTGTTCTATTTTGAAACTTAAACGCTTTAGCGGCTGCCTTTTGTGTAGTTTGCAATATTTGCCTTTATTTATCTGAAAAAGTCTCATGTTCCTTAAGTACATCTACCCTGTTGAACTTATTATGGGAAATAAATATTAAAATCAAGACAAGCTGCTGATTATTTCACATTTTACTTGTGAGCAACGGCACATTTAAATCTTACAAATATAGTTATTTGGCTTATATCGTGATATATATCGTTATCGCCTTAAATGAAAAAAACATATCGTGATATGAAAAAATCTTATATCGCCCAGCTCTACTTGAGACCTGTTTTTTGGATGTCTGCCACTGTGATGGTTACTGGACCCTGTTCAGGGAGGTTGCTATGGCCTGCTCTTAGCTGCACTAGCCACTGAGCATTGTTATTTTGTGTTATGTCCATCTCTCATACGCTCTTACAGTGTTTGGGTTGTATAAAAAATTCTACAGCACATGGTATAAAACACACACACACACACACACACACACACACACACACACACACACACACACACACACACACAATAGTCTTTTGTCGAAATTTCACTACAGCAACTCAAAATGGTACTCATTAGTTTATTGCCCGTTTATTGCCAGACAACGTCGGAGCATGCTCTTAATGAGACGACAGTCTGTGTCCCGGGGGAGCTCCTGGACATTCTGAGATGCAACCTGAAAGTGTTGGATGCTCAAAATGAACCAGTTCTCATCTGTGAAAAGCACATGGTGGACCTACCCATTTTGCTATTCTATGGCAAATGCCAGCCTGGCTCTGTAGTGCCGGGCAGTGAGCACTTGGCCAACTGGAGGACATCAGGCCCTCAGGCCATCCTCATGAAGTCTGTTTCTGCTTGTTTGTTCAAAGACATTTGCACCAGTGGCCTATTCAGTGTCATTTTGTTTTTCCTTTTCCCTGAAAACCTTCTTTTCTCTAATCATTTCTTAATAACATTTACTTTTACAATAATGTATTATACAGCAGTCGGGAATACATTTAATTATGGTAGATATCTTTCTGAAAGTGTCTGTAACTAAATTTAAGAATACAATTCCTCCACCATTACCTACTTCAGTACCATGTGTCAAAGCAGTGCAGATCAGCTACCTAAAACTCTACTCCCACAAAAGTCGATTATCTTGTTAAAAGTGTTACCTCTTTACTGCATACAACCATGGACAATGTGGCACCTCGGGAAAAAAGTCTCAAATCAGAAGTACTTGACTCCCTGGTATAATTCTCAAATGTGCAAAGCAGATATCCTGTAATCTGAAGAGGAAATGGGGTCTCACTAATTTAGAATAGTTTTGTTGCTCTATAAAAACCTCTGTATAGATTGAAGATCTTACTATTCATCACTAAATTTGAAGAAAATTGGAACAACGTCTAGGCTTCTTCCCGCTGCACTGCAGTCAGAGCTCTGTTAAGCCAAGCATTCCTTTAACCTCCTAAGACCTGAACTCTTTCATGGCATGCATTTTTAATTTCTCTGTGCCATTTGGGCTGATTGGGACCTGATGAATGTAAAAAGAAGGATTACCTGAGTTGTTTTTTTACCTGATTCTTGTTTCTGAGAAAAATGAGATCCACATATGAGGATATTCGTTTAAAATTTCGATAGAACAGTGGCAGTATAACGTCCTCGCATGTGGAAATCAAGCCCTTGTAGAGCAAAATTTAGTATTGTGGTCTAGCCAACCCAAAATGTGATGTCCACATATGTGGACGCCAGGTCCTAGGAGGTTAACTTTAACTAGTAATGACTTCATAAATTTTTTCACAAATAAAATTTTAACCATTAGAGTAAAAAATATTCAGAACTGTCTTACAGACGTATCATTTTGTACAGCTACTGTTGATACTTTTGATATTTTTTTAGACTTTTTGTCCAATTGATCTCTCTGAGTAACTTTCATAATCACTTCCTACAATTAATCAGTGTGTCTATTAGACCTCCATTCATACAAGACTGCTAAAAGATGTCCTACCAGTCCTTAAATATGATCGGTCTATTTCTATTAATGGGCTACATATCACAGGCCTTTAACACTGCAGTAATTAAACCGTTACTTAAAAAGCCATCACTTGACCCACCTGTCTTAGGTAATTATAGGCCAATCTACAACTTTCGTTTTATTTAAAAAATATGGAACCTCCGTTAATGGTAACAAGCACAAAGATACTATTAATGTCAGGCAGGATATGCCGGGGTGCACATTCCCCCCGATACCTGGCCAATAGAATCAGGCTATGATTCATTCCGGAATTTTATCATATCCCATGTGGTCAGCCATCCGGTTGTAATGAGCTGTCTGGAAAATCATTTTTTGGTGGCATTTTGGCACCAACAACTGGGTGTGAATAGAAGAATAGAATAGAATAGAATATCTTTATTGTCACTATACACATGTACAATAAGATTACAGAGCATCCTCCTACTCAGTGCAGACAGGTGGGAAAGAAAGGGGGGTGCACAGGTACACAGTTCTGCAGCACTATATACATATGAACAAAAATATTGATCAAAAATATTAAATGTACAAATATACAAATAACGGGGAAAAATAGTGTTATATATTTACTGTGTGGGCTATTTCATGTAACTTAAGTGTTGCACAGTGGTGATGGTAGTTGTGTAGTCTGCATATAGGGGTCATTGGGATTGGGGGGTGAAACCGTGTTGTCAGTGCATGTGTGAGTTCAGAATGGCTTTTGGGAAGAAACTGTTCTTAAGTCTGTCAGTCTTTGGGCTGATGCACCTATAGCGCTTTCCCAAGGGGAGCAGGTTGAACAGGTCAAAACCAGGGTGGGAGCTGTCCTTGATGATTTTTGTTGCTCTGCTGAGTCAGCGGGAGGAATAAATGTCTGTCAAGGAGGGGAGAGGGCAGCCGGTGATCTTCTGTGCTACCTTAACTACTCTCTGAAGCTTCACTCTATCTGCCTTAGTGCAGCTGTGATACTGTGATGCAGTATGTCAGCAGGCTCTCAATGGGCGAGCGGTAGAAGGTCAGCAGCAGGTTGGAGTCCAGTTTGTACTTCCTGAGGACACTGCTCCTTTACAGTAAGTGGAGTGGTGCAGGAACCGGGTGAGGATGAGGATGGTAGCAGGACTGAAGCAGATGAGGGCTGGTGTTGTGGTGTTTCAAAGCGGGCGAAGAAGCAATTAATCTTCTGCCAGCTACTCAGGTTTTCTGTTTTCACAGCACAGCCTCTGTGGTTTATGCCCTGCCACACCTCCCATGTGTTGTTGCTGGACAGGTGCGACTCTATGCTTCTTTTATGGTCTGTCTTGGCTTTTTTAATTCCCCTTTTCAGATCAGCTTGAGCAGCCCTGTACAGAGCTCTGTCGCCCGACCTGAAGACAGCGTACTGGCTTTGAGTAGTGTGCAGACATGGCTGGTCATCCATGGTTTTTGGTTTGGGAAAACCCGAATGTTTTTGTCCACAGTCACATTTCCGATACAGAGCTTGATATAGTCCAGTACTGATTTTGTGAATGTTTCTAGGTCCTGGTGTTCAAATATGTCCTAGTTTGTCTTTGTGAAGCAGGCCAGGACAGGTTGTAATAGTCTTTGTGGTAGGCCTGGACTGCATCTGAAGGGGTGTAGGTTGGTGAGAGCAGGAGGGAGAGGTGGGCAGACTGGGGGAGGGGTTTGGCTCTGTAAGCGTGCTTAATGTTGGAGTAAACATGATCTAGAGTGTCCTCTCCCCTGGTGGGACTTTTGACATGCTGATAGAATTTTGGGAATACAGTCTTCATGTCGACTTTATTAAAATCACCGCAGGGTGGGACGCTGCTGTTCGTTAATGGTATTCAGCAGGATGGATGTTTACATTGGCATCAGGTGGAATGTATACAGCTGTGATGATCACTACTGTTAGTTTTCTTGGTAAAAAAAATAAATAAATGCCAGCATCTTACGGACATGTATTTGAGGTTCGAGGAGCAGTGTCTGTTTATAATTGCCCCATTGTTGCACAAGCTTTCGGGTATTCCCGGGTAAAACCTTATTCAATTATAAACATGAACTTAGCGATTTCCTGCTATTTGGAATTCCAGGTCATCCATTTTATGCACAAGGGATCTGGCATTGGAGAGATATAGGCTCAGAAGAGGTGGCTTGTGTGGTTCATTCCTTAGCCTTAGCATGACGTCTGTTTGCTTCCTCTCCCTCCTCCATCTGTGCTGCCTTCTAGATCCGACATCAATCCACGGAGAGCCCAGTGGTCTCGCTATGTAATCTGGGATGTTATGCATGCGATGAAAGATACACGAAACAGATATCTGGTAGTAGTCACCAATGTCCCGGCGGGTGTAGCGAATGTTAGCAGAATGTTCGGGATCATCTCCCTCCCCCATCCTGTGGAGTGTCCCTGTCACTTCTGGAGGGAGCGGCATAGGTGCCGGAGAGGAGCCAGCCCGAGCAACCAGGCCTTCCAGTGTTTTTGTCTGGCACTTGGACTGGTATCGTAGTCTCTCCAGCTGGCACTGGTGCACTGTATCATGTTACCGGTGCATGGCGGTGAGGTTAGCCACCATCCCAGTTGATGCCTCCGCTGACGGCAAGGCTTGTGCTAGACAGGTGGCTACCACTATAACATGTATGGGTTACTATTGAACGAGCACATACGGCAGCCTTTGTTGGGAGTTCTTTACAGTAGTCGTTACACCAGTCACAGTCACTTTCTCTCATTGGCCCCTCTAGCTCTGCGCTGCTTCTACCACTCCGCAGTGCATTCCTCCAGGTCCCGTCATCTTTTAATGTGCATAGGGCTCATGACCCTAACAGAGTGCTTTGGTCTCAGACTGCTGGCTTATTTGTGGTTCCTAGGAGGCAGGTTCTTCATCTTTTAGGCCCGTTGTCTGTGGAACCAGCTCACAGTAAGCTGCTGGGGGCTTCTCATGAATGGTTCTTGTTTGCTTGCTGGCTTACTGTCTATTTGCTAACACACCACTTGTCTTGTCTCTCTCCCATCACCCAAACCAGTTGTGGCAGATGGCTGCCCCTCACTGAGCCTGGTTCTACTAGAGGTTTGCTTCTTGTTAAACGGGAATTTTTTCTCTCAATTATTGTAAGTTTTTAACCTTACAGTATAAAGTGTCTTGAGGCACCTGTTGTGATTTGGCGCTATATAAAATGAATAGAATGGATGTTTGTAAGGCCTTGGCAGTGCTTCTCTTCTTCCTCCTTGCATAAAAGAGAGCAGATGTCCTGCTGATGGGTTAATGACCTTCTACCACGAATCTCCTCCATGTTCTTAAGACTGTGCTGGAAGACAAAGCAAATCTTCTGGGACCTATTGATGTGCCATCCTGGAGCAGTTGGACTACCTATTCTGTAGGGTCCAGGTGTTGCCTCATGCAGTAGTGACACTGACCCTTTCAGTCAGAAAAGTAAATCCATTCCTGTTTTGGTTTGGGTTATATTTTTATGGCCCCTCTAGTGCACCTGTTGATTTCATTAACACCAAAGCAGTTAAACTGATTAAAAAAAAACCTTTGGTACTTAACTGACCATCTCAAGATCAAGATGGTACCAGATGGGCTGGTCTGAGTTTTTCACTATATTTTGTGTGCATGTGAATATGCAGTGCAACTGAGGAGTGGCTGTTACTGCTCACTCTCTTGGGGGCTGGGAGGAGCACCTAGTGCTTGTTGTGTGTATGTGTAGCAGGAGGCTAAATTTAGCTGTGGCTCTCCCCACGCATTATGAGCAAGGCCCGTTTGGCAAGAAAGTCAACTGACTTGGAAGACAGTGGGAGGAGAAGAAGGACGTGTTCCTCGTCTGGCTGGCCTTGCATGTTATAGGGCAAAGGTGTTTACAGTTGGTGTAACGCTGTCTGTTCATCACTTTGGTCGTTCTCTTTCTCCCTTTCCTTTGGCGAATGCTGAATTCAATTTCAATTCAATTTTATTTATGTAGCATAAATTCACACGTTTACCTCAAGGCACTTTACATTGTAGATATACAACATGTATAAGATTGTTGGTAGGTTTTTATTTATCTGAAGTCAAGTTATTGTTTGTTTAAGCCAATATACAGATCACACTTGACAGTTGTTGCTGGAATTTCAGTTAAAATAATTCTGCAAAGGTAGATTTTGAGGGGACTTTGAACACAGTTAATATAGTGGAACAATTTAGCCACAGCAAGGCTCTTCTCTGTGGCTGAATAGGGTAGTCTGTAAAGTGTTGATTAGAGTTCGGAAAGCCCCATGTGGTTTCCCAACTGCAGTCTCTTGCTTTCTCTTTTGTCATTTTTCTCTCCACTCTGTTTCCTCTTAGAATTTTTCCTCCTCCTTCTGACCTTTTTGTACCTTTTGTTTTATCTTGTCTGAACAGATTCGTTTGCACACCCCCCTCTTTTTTTGTGTATCTTTTCAGATGAATATTGTCAGATGTCAGAGTGCACCTTTGGATGTGTGAACAAAACCACATAGATGATTTATCCTAGAACAATGTAGGTGTATTAGATCTGTTGACTTAAAATGATTAGACTTTAGATTAATGCTAGGTCTCATAAGGAAGTTAATTCATCGTTCTCTTCATCGTTCTGTGTCCCCTGCAATTCTTCTTTGTTTTTTTTTCTTCTTCTGCTCAGATGCAGATTCTGCAACATTTTTTCAGCAGTACATTTTGACTTTTTTCGTGAAATAATATTTTGACTTTTTTTCTCAAGTAAAATTTAGACGTTAATCTCAGAATTTCTTTTATCTCTCTAAGATGAGCGATATATGTTTTTTTTAATGTGGCCCCTAATATGCCAGGATGCAGGTAATCAGCTTGTGCCACTGGAAATGTACTATTTAAGCCCAATTTGCTCTTATAGTGGTTTTAGCTTGTTTATAATCTGAATTGGGTGTTTTTCATGGGATTCTTGTCAATTAAGCACAGTAATAAAGGGGTCAGTAAACTGTTTGCTAATAGTTTTGGAACCGCGAAGGTGGGATCTTATAAGTCCTGCTGGAAAAGAATGTCAGCATTTTGATGTCAGTAGGCATAAAGTGCTCTAAAATCTTCTACAAGTTAGATGACAGACTGTAGAAACATCGCACTGGACTTCAAACGTTTTGGATTTTTTGCCTCTGCCTTTGTACCACTTCTGCGTGTTTTTTGTAGACCTTCTGTCACATAATCACCTGCTTCTCCTGTAGGTAATGCTTGATCAGTGCATCAAATGGTGCATCAAACTCTCCCTTTTATTTGGGCCTGAAGCAGACAGTACTTTTTCCTGTTTTTCTTGCATTTTGTATTTCTACTATTTGTCACTCTTTGGGTTTTTCTTGCTTAGTATAATAAAACTAGCTTTTTGCTCGCTTCACTGATTGCTATTATATTTTGTGTCTGTTGCTTCACTACAAGCAACATTTAAGGGTTAGGGTAAGCGTCCAAAGAGGTGTCTCTTCCAATGGAACAGTACTGGTGGACATCATCAGCTGTGTGCCAGTGATGTCAGAGACATCAGTTACTTCACACTCAGTTTAACAGTTGACATGACCGTTAAAGAGCAGATGTCTGGTGTGGACCACTAGTCAGGGGGATTTCCTCAGGCTGGTCTGTGTCATTTCTTACTACTGCTTTACATATGTACGTTACTTGACATTTATGGTTGATATGATACACAGGTCTAAATTTAAAATATGTCCTACCTGCCCTTTAGCTACTGCTTATTTTAATTTAATTAAAATGAGTACCCAAGCTATTAGGTGTAGTTACAAAGGAATATGAAATATTCCATATTTCTTTGTAAGGAAGGAATATTCCACTTCTTTGCTTTAATAAACTCCTGGTTTGCTTTGGCTGTATGTTCTGGGTCATTGTCCATCTGTATTATGAAAGGCCGCCCAATTAATTTGTCTGCATTTAGCTGGATTTGAGCAGACAGTATGTGTCTGAACACCAACCTGAATTCATTTGGATGCTTCTGTCCTGTGTTACATCATCAATAAACACAAGTTTATTTATACTACGCTCAAGCCATCTGTGTTTTACAGATGATGTGGTATGCTTTGGATCATGAGCTGTTCCACACCTTCAGCATGCTTTTTTCTTGCCATCATTCTGGTCGAGGTTGATTTTGGTTTAATCTGTCCAAAGAATGTTTTTCCAGATCTGTGCTGGCTTTTTTAGATGTTTTGTTTGTTTGTTTGTTTGTTTTGTAAGCAAAGTCAGTCTAACCTTTCTATTCTTGAGGTGAACCCTTTGTATTTACTTTCATGCAGTCTTTCCTTTTTGGTAGACTTGGATATTGATAAGCCTACCCCCTGAAGAGTGTTGTTCACTTGGCTGGCTGATGTGAAGGGGTTTCTCATTACCATAAATGATTCTGTGATCATCCACTGGTGTTGTCTTTTTGTGTTGCTGAGTTTACCAGTTCTTTCTTTCTTTCTTTCTTTCTTTCTTTCTTTCTTTCTTTCTTTCTTTCTTTCTTTTTCTTTCTTTCTTTCTTTCTTTCTTTCTTTCTTTTTATTCTTTCTCAGGATGTACTAAACTGTAGATTTTGCCATTTCTAATAGTGTAACAATTTCTCAGATGTGTTTTCTGTTTTTGCAGCTTAAGGGTGACTCGTTTCACCTGCATGGAGAGCTCCTTTAAATGCATGTTGTCTGTTCACAGCAAAATCTTCCAAGTGCATACACAACACCTCAAATCAACTCCAGGCCTTTTATCTGCTTAACTGATAATGACATAATGAAGGAATTGCCCACACGTGCCCATGAAATTGCCTTTGAGTCAACTGTCCAATTACATTTGGTGCCTTTAAAAAGAGGGTGACACATGTTAAGGAGCTGAAACTCCTAAAAACCCTTCATCCAGTTTAAATGTGGATACAATTAAATGAAAGCTGAGAGTCTACACATTATGTCAGTGTGAATTATCTAGCTGTAATTGGAATATGCTTTCAGTAAACAGGTTAAAACAAAAAACAAAAACAAAAAAACCCAACACTTAGGTCATATATATTTGGACACTGACACAACTGTACATTAACCTCCTTAGACCCGAACTCTTTCATGGCGTGCATTTTAATTTCTCTTTGCTATTTGGGCTGATTGGGACCTGATGAATGTAAAAACAAGGATTACCTGAGTTTTATTTTTTACCTGATTTTTGTTTCTGAGAAAAATGAGATCCACATATGAGGACATTCGTTTTAAATTTCGATAGAACAGTGGCAGGATAAGTGGATATCAGGCCCTTGTAGAGCAAAATTTAGTATTTTGGTCTAGACAACCCAAAATGTGACGTCCACATATGTGGACACCAGGTCCTAGGAGGTTAAAGTTGTTCCATTATACTGCTTATGTCACTGGAGCATAATCCTTATCAGACTTTATCCTCTTCTTTATGTGCCTTAGTGAGTGAAACATTGTATTTGTTGCCTTCCACTATAGGTGAAGCTGACCAAGTACATGTGGACACAGCTACAGCTGAGGCAGAGGATACCAGAAGGAGAAAGACCTGAAGCTCTCGCTCAATACCCAAGACTGGAGGACTGGCTCCTCACAGCTGACCTCACGCCACAGTTCATACAGGTCTGTATGTGTACTTTTATTTATTTATTTTTTTAACCTGACTATATTTGTGGAACGCAATTTGTCTTGTATATGGAAACACACACATTATTATTACACATTATTTATCTACTAGTGCACATCTTATTATACACAATTCAAGGCCAGTTCTTTTTCACCTTGCATTACATTTCTAGGGTCAATCCATCTCAAATCATTACATTTTCTTGGTCCCGTCACTGATTTGCCTGTAAATTTTATGGTTTAAAATTTGGACATATATAACGATTGCTGTGAAATTTTAGCTTCCTATATGAAATACTTTGAACAATGGGCCTTTCATCTACTTTCAGGCTTTTTTTCATCTATTGAACTCAACAAAATTGAAAGACAGAAGTTTGAAATTTTTCAAAATTGATCCTGGATCTGGAATTTGGGACAGATACACTAAATGCTTGTGTATTGACTAATTAAAATATATGTTAAAAAAGCCGTAATCTAAAGTTCCATATTTAAACACTAATAGAAAAATTTACATTGCAATAGATATCCAAGGACAATTTCTGAATGGTATACTAGCTGTATTTCACAGTAATGGAAAATAAAATATATAAAATATTTTTAAGCATTTAATTCCTAATAAAAAAACTGAAAAAATTGCTGTTTTATTTTAAACTTCCATATAGGGCTGGGCTATATGAGGAAAATCTAATATCACAATATTTTTTGGCTATATCATGATACACAATACATATTACGATATGTTAAAAT
The DNA here is from genome assembly GCF_036321145.2 of Pelmatolapia mariae. Classification (NCBI taxonomy): domain Eukaryota; kingdom Metazoa; phylum Chordata; class Actinopteri; order Cichliformes; family Cichlidae; genus Pelmatolapia; species Pelmatolapia mariae. The sequence goes on along the minus strand of NC_086239.1, from coordinate 4,481,978 downwards.
AATTATTTATTTTCAATCATATAGTGGATTGGTATACTCAATCAAATCAAAAATTCAATATTTTTTTCCTACTTTGAGTACAAAAAATCTGAATGAATTGAAATGTTTCATTTTAACCATTTTTTAACCATCAGTTGCACACAGAGGTTTTTCACAATGACAGTACTGTCACAGTATGTCTCAAATTACAGAAACAAAAGAACTATTTCTAGAATTATTTAATGTTTTCTTTGGTGTGTGGGGAGAGGTTGATATGCGGACTTTAAAACATTCTTCATTTTACAGTGGATGACTTTTCAGCTGTTGGGATAAATTTGTGGTACCTATACCTTTAGTGGCAGTAGTATTACAGCATGTTTTGCAAATTACCACATTTTGTTCGTCATCCTCTTTGTGAAATCCAAATTACAGCGAGTCTCATTCCCTCGCTCATCTGAAACTCCCGCTGTCTACATATTTTTCCCTATCTGGTAGTATATAAACATGCATGCCAGGTAGAAATATTTCCAGTTGGGAGAGGATTAATGATGCATTCACAGCATGTGGGAGAAAAAAACTGATAGTGAATTACCTGCAGACAGCTTAATATTGTCATTGAAATTTATAGTGGATGGTTACGATAAAACCATTTTAACCAGCGTACGTCGAAAAGGTTGTGATACATTGAGTATATTTGATATATCACCCACCCCTACTTCCATACCTACAACGTGGGTGTCACAAATGAAAAATATCCATACATTTCACAAAATCTTTTTCTCAGCTGTAGACTAATTAGAGTACCATCTGGAAACTCCAGAATTTTGTTCTGCCTACTGATATTTTTACCCCTCCGCCACAAAAGATTGATGTGTTATTGGGGTATTACCCAATAACACTATTGAAAAACATAGAGAATTTATGTTAATTTCACAGCTAGCTGCTAGGCCATATGACCAATGTTCCCTCTAATTTTTCATGTGTCTGAGCAAACACACAAACTCCTGAGCGGTCCCTTGGACCACTGTGAGCAACATTAGACGTGTGCACTGTGGTCACGCCAGCATCGAATCCATCCAAGTTACATGGTTTATTAAAATAATCAAATTACAGCATTTACATTTATGTTAGACTACTTTTAATTAACTGCTTTAGCCCAGTTACAATGAAAATTTAAAAAATCTTGTTCATGACCTGTGTAGTATGTTAACACTATTGGAAGTAAAAATAACTTGAACTCCAATTTTGAAAACACAACTTTCTTTCTTTCTTTTTTTTAAATAAAGCTCTGACTTGTATTATGAGTATGAGTCTGTGGTCTGGGAGAGAGTCCTGTAACTCTCTGTCTGCGAAACACAGTAAATAATGACCAATGTTGGGCAATTAATTATATAGTTACTTCTTCAAAAAAGTAACAGAGTTTTGCAAACAAGTTTTTTGCAGCTGTTTACCTAAAAATGCAGCCAAGAGGTTTTTTTAAATAAACTATTTACAGAACAATCAGGTGTTCTGCAAATTTGATGCCACACAAATTATTTGTGCCACTCCAAAAAATAATTTCTGTCCACTATGAGATAAAGGAGAACAACAGCCTGATACCTGCAGGCCTGACAACAGGAGATGTATCACTCCTGTAACACCTGTAACATTCAGCAGTCGCCTCATTGTTCTGACACACACAACAAAACTATTGACTACACCAAGGGCGTAGATTTGGCATGGACGGAAGGGACATGTCCCCACCAATATTCAGCTATTATTGAATTGTCCCCACCAATAATTTGATCTCTTCGAGTAAAGAAAAACAAAACTGATAGAAAGAAAAAAAAAAATGTCAACGTCTCATTCACCCAGCGGTGCAGAAAGAGTTAAATTACGTTCTCTACTGGAGTCCTACCTCATGTGACAAATATGGCCAATGTGATTGGCTGAGCCTTTCAGGGAGCTCTGTTTAGTTTTAGTAGTGGCAAGCCTGCGCTGCGAGGACCTGCAAGGGGGAAAGGAGGATGGCAGCAAAAAGGAAGAACCTGGATATAAGAAAGTATTTTTCAAAGAAACCTGTAAGTCGCTTAAAGTCAAGCTCACTCATAAAATGTGTCCGTCATAATAACGTTACAGGCTATGCTAGGCTTTGGCCCACATCAGTCTAAAATTGTATGTAACCATGAATAACGTATTTTGGAAACTAACTGCACAACAGGCAGCAGTATTAGTTATCTCAGTCTCCCAGAGTAGCATTTCTAATTTTGATTGAAACTGTCAGAGAAAACGGCAGCCTCGAGCAAGCCAGGATATTAGTTTACAGAGGCTGTTGAAATTATACGTCTAACGTTAAAATGTTGGTGACACAATAATTTCATCCTAATGGTACTGATATATTCGTAGGGTTAATTTTTGAGACAAAATATCATGAGGTAGTTAAAAATGCACTCACCCTACAAACATTAATGATGAGTCAAGATCTGCACAAACTGACAGAAACACTGAAGCAGCTACCCATTTTATTCTTATTGTCATGTATGTCCTATTTGTCAGGTGACAGAAGAACCAACACAAAGCTCAGAGAGGAATGGTGATACAAGATCACAGGTGAAATTGGATGATGACTTGCTGGTGCACATGTGTGACTGCATGTATTTTGTAATTTAACATTATATAATTCACATATAAAAAGATGAATTGTAATTTTAAATGGTTTAAAAGCATGTAGAATAGCGTATGTAGGCAAGTATATTTCTCCTTTTTTTATCAAGAAGCAAAGACAAAAAGGGAAAAACAAAAAGAAACAGGGCAGGGTTTGGTGGTTGAATCATCCGTCCCCACCAATGCCAAAACCAAATCTACGCCCTTGGACTACACTACACACTAACTACACAAGATTTGCGCTAAACGTTGCAAATCTCAAACCACCGCCGTCACTCCAAAACTTCCCCCCTTCCTAAACATCTAAATGCCATGTTGCCATATCATTTTTTGATTGGTCGACATGGTACATTTTTCCACCAATAGGAAAGGGTGGAGTTTTTTTGGTTTTGTTTTTGCTCACAGGTGGAGAGTGCTTTCAAGCGTTTTCCTTATAAAACGCCGTTTTTACCGTTTCTTCCCGCAGTAAATATAAACAACGATAGTATATTCAGGAAAAAAACAAACATTGCATATTTTTTTATCATAACTCTGGTTTTACGTGGCCTATCAACACAATTTAAAAACTGGTATAAAGTCCACACTTTTTCCGTCAATTGTTCCGTCTGTCCTGCTCACATCTCCAATGGTTGTACATGTTGTCATTAACGTGGCTTCACTCCACAGCAGCCACGCCGCTTTGCTAGCTAAAACACCGGTGCCGGCACATAAGGACGCTGTCATAGCCTGTCAACGACATTGATTAGCTGCGTATATACGAATGTGAATCGCATCATTGGCTGGACTATGGTATACGGTGGCATCGTTCTAATCCCATACGGGAGCCGCCAGTCACTTACTGACTAACACTGCAAAACAGAATTATTAAAGTTTTAATTTTAATTGCAATTCAGGTTAGATTTTTTTTTTGTGCACAATGCAGATTTTCTGTGCGCAGAGACCGTGCCAGCAGTACGCAATTGCGCACGCGCACAGCTTAGAGGGAACATTGCATATGACCTTTGCGCATTTATAGTACCTTGCCACATTGAATATAAAGCATACGTGGCAACGGGATGTTTTTTATCTCAAATTTGGATATCTGATAGTTGGTTTGGATCAGTTCTGATTTGGTCGATTTAGTTTGGTCCACACCCCAGTGCGTCAAGGGGAAAAACGAAGCAGAGGTCGATTTAAACTAGGAATGGCTGGTGACTAATTTCCAAGTCGACTAAACTAGAGAAAAAAAATTAATCTGAGTAGTCTAAAACTAAGAAACAGTCAGATATTAAGTTAAATTTAAACTATTTCATAGATAATGTCAAAAACCAAAAGTCAGCAGCCGAAGCATGTAATCTCTCAAGCGTGTCCAGAGTTTAGCCTGCACTTCTCCCGGTAGGATGTACCCTGGCTGGAACACCTTACTTTGGAGGTGACCACCTCAACTGGCTCCTTTCAATATGGAGTAGTGACTCTACTCTGAGTGCCTCCCAAATGGCTGAACTCCTCACCCTATTGCTAAGAAAAAACCCATTCACCCTTCAGAGAAAGCTCATTTCTGTCCATGATCTTGTTCTAGGGTTAACTAAAAGATCAAATTCTAATTTTATTTGTCACATACACAGTACAACATGTAGTGAAATGCTTGTGTCCAAGCTGTGGACAGGCTGCAGATGTAGCTGCGCCATTCCAGGCTTAGTTCAAGGCAATGTTAGATTTTGAAATTGATACCATAGGTGGTAAATGGACATATTCATATGTAGCAAAGTGCTCTGTACAACATGCCCAATTCATTTACACCAATTCATACAAGCACTTATTCTACCTATTCCCTCTGGGTACTTCCTCTCATAGTCCAAAGACACAGTCAGGTCCATAAATATTTGTACAGAGACAACTTTTTTTCTAATTTTGGTTCTGTACATCACCACTGTGAATTTTAAATGAAACAACTCAGATGCATTTGAAGTGCAGACTTTCAGCTTTAATCCAGTGGGTTTAACAAAAAGCTTGCATAAAAATGTGAGGAACTAAAGCATTTTTTAACACAATCCCTTTCTTTCAGGGGCTCTAAAGTAATTGGACAAATTAAATAACTGAAAACAAAATGTTCATTTCTAATACTTGTTTGAAAACCCTTTGCTGGCAATGGCGCCTGAAGTCTTGATTTCATGAACATCACCAGATGTTGGGTTTCCTGTTTTTAATGTGCTGCCAGGGTTTTACTGCAGCGGCTTCAGTTGCTGTTTCTTTGTGGGCCTTTCTGTCCAAAGTTTAGTCTTCAATAAGTGAAATGAATGTCAGTGTTTTACAGATGATGTGGTTTTCTGGCGACACATATGTGTAACTGAGATGGAGATAGGTGTAAGGGCCCCAGTGCACTGATCTCTTCATACGCCAACAATGACATCGTCACTGCTCTGCATGCACCTTCGCTTAGGGTGCACAGAGTGTATCCATTGAACAATAAGTGTCACCACTCAGAAAAAACCTCCAGATCAGCACTGGTATAGGATGAGAAAAAGTCAAAATGGAAGCAAAGAACTCACAGAGTTTTGTCCAAAGGTCTTTCGACAAACTGTCATCTTGTTTTTAAACTATTGCTGCATCTCCCTTTGTATATTCTGTCAATCTCTGAGATTCTGATATGTCATTAAACATGCTATAAAAAAACAACTCATGCCCTCAACTGGCCTGCAGTGGCAATGGCAAAAGGCACAATGTTACAAAAATCAAGAAGTGCACAGCAAGCTAAAATGATGTCACAGCAATGGCCTGCACATCACGGGATGTGATGTCACTTTTGTTGTATAATGTATGACGAGCATAATGGCTCCATAACAGTGAAGATGCAAAAAGCAAAATACTTGGGGGTGGGGGGTTGTCAACCAATTTAAAGCGAATGGTCCAAAACAATGAACAATGCACAAGAGAGGTGAAGAAGAGGTTGATTTGTGAGAAAAGGATAGTGGGAAGATTGAAAGGGAAGGTTCACAAGATGGCACTGAGACCTGATATGATGTATGGCTTGGACATTGTAGCAATTACAAAAAGATATAAGGTGGAGCTGGATGTAAAGTTGATGATGTTCAGATTTTCACTGGGAGTGACCAGGATGTACAAGATTAGAAATGAATATAAGAAGGGGACAGGTCAGGTTGAGAGGTTTGGAGCCAAAGTTAGACGGACAAGGCTGAACTGTTTGGACATGTATACAGCAGGGACAGTCGACATATTGGACAAGGGTTGTTGAATATGGAGCTACCAACCAAGAGGAAAAGAGGAAGACCACAGAGAAGGTTCATGGATTTAGTGAAGGAGGCTATGCAAAGGGTTGATGTGACAGAGAAAGATGCTTGGGATAGGGTGAGATGGAGGCTAATGATACACTGTGGTGACTCCTAAAGGTAGCAAGATTTCCTAACATGATGTTATTCTATGTCAGAGATATGTGTGGGTTTTTCTTTGCTATTGGATATGCTACAAAGACAAAAGTATTTCCTAACATTTCACATTTTTTTGCTATTTTAGTTTAGTCAGATGTATAACTGTCATTCACAGTTTAGCTTGACGTCATTATACTGAATATTTTTTATTTTTCTAATGTACTGTTCCAGGTGTCTAAACAGAATGGTAAGGTTTTATAGTACTAGTAAGTATGTAGTACATGTAGGACAGAGTTTTGCAGTGTTTTCAAGAGCACCAGCCATACTGCTCTGTGTGATGAGCACTCACTCAAACTAGAATGTGTTGAGTCAGCTGCTTTGTAAGCCTCTGTCCCTCCCCAGTGAGCTATTTATACACACCCAAACCAGCCACAGCCACATACCAACACACACACACAGTGATTCAAGGATATACACATGTTGAAAGCACTTTGTAAACAAAAGTGCACACAAACAGTGAAGGTAGTGTTCAAACCTCAGGGTGACTCAGTTTTGTTTTTTTTTCCTGACATTGGCTTGAGGAGGAAGTGACAGGTGGACAAGGAAGCGCTAAGGAGCTAAGAGCAGGAGGCGATCAGGCTGACAGTCAGCCCGCATGGAAGGCGCTGCATAGCAAACTGGAATCATATGTAGCACACTGAGGTAGGACAAGACGCCAGCGTATACAGGCGGTTTAACATTTCTTTAATGCATACTTTTGGATTAAGATCTTTCAGATTAAAAGCTCAGAGAGAGTACCGTATTGTTTCACTGGAAAAGGTGATTTGATTTTTGGTATTTGGTGCATCCTCCACACAGAGAAAAAGGAGAAGGAGACTTGTTGTGGAAGTTGTGGAATAAGGAAGTAAAGGAAAGTATTCAAACGAAGGGGTTAGCAAAGAATAGTCAGGGAGTTAAAGATAGTAAACAGGAGTGCTGGATTGCCAGGCATACAGCAAAGAGAGAGATGGCGAAGAGAAAGGCTTGTAGTGAATGTGAGACTGGATACTAAGGAATGAGAAGGGGACTTGTATCAATTGGCTAGGCAGAAAGATTGAGCTATTAAGGAAATGAAAATGGAAATGTGCAACAAATGAAAGAGTGGGAGTACCTCTATCGGAAAGATAGCAGTAGTACTTTGAGGAACTGATGAATGTAGAAATGGAAAGACTGAGCAAAAATGAATGAAAGTTGATAGAAGCAAGACAGAATATATGTGTGTGTGAATGAGAAGGAGGGTGGAAAAGTGAACTTGCATGGAGTAGAGATAGTGAAGGTGAGAAATAAATGGATAAAAAATTCATCCATCCATATTTTCTTACACATTTCTAAGTAAGGGGGAGAGTTGCCCATCTCATATGTATATATACATACATATGAGTTCCAAGGTCAGCCGAGAAATGAAATGTCTTCACAGGAGGCTGAGGAGTCCTTGGTACTTACAGGCCATACTGGTCACAGATGTTCTTGTATATTATGCCAGCCACTTGGTTACATGTATGCCCTGTGTTGGTATCACTCAGTATATCTACATCTATCACCATGGCCATCTATCACTGGTGAATTGATGTCTCGTTCACTCCTGGCAGACAGTTTGATGACATCCTTGTAGAAGAGTTGGTTGACGACTGCTTCATTCCGTAGTCGGCATCTGTAGCTAGTCTTTTTAATAATCTCACTGAGGGGCTTCAGGCCTATTCAGAAGAGCAGTGGGGACAGAGCATCTCCTTGGTAGATCCTGCACTTGACAGTGACTTCTGCCACTTGGCTTGAAGTTTGGCTCTAGTGTTGTTCGCCACATCCCCATTGAGTTCCTGATGATGGCTCTTATGGTCCTGTTGATCTTGTATAGGCATTCCAGGATCCATATGTGGGCTTTCTTCTAGTCGATCCAGGCAGTGCACAGGTTGGTCAGTCTGGTCTTGCAGTCTCAGGCGACTGCTCTATCTACCAGTTGGTGCTGTTTTGCTCCTGCCATTTCTTTTCTGTGCATATATGTATGTATATGTATATATATATTAGGGGTGCAACGATACACAAAATTCACGGTTCGGTTCGGTTCGATACTTTGGTGTCACGGTTCGATATTTTTTCGATACAAAAAAATGTTCATGCTTTTTTAATTTGTCATTTATTAAAATTATAAATATATATTTTAACTCAAAAGTACAGTTTTTAAATTTAATGTTGCTGAAACAAAAAAGTAATAAAAAAATTAATCTATCTGATCAAGAAATCCCTCATCTTTGGAAAAGAGAGTTTATTACAGAGAAATGGCTCTTTCCAAAATAAAAGCTATACTATACGCTTCTTCTGGGGTATACTCTCAGCAGCATATTAAACATATCAGGTCCCCATAAGGAGAATCATGTGTTAACGGCTGTCTAAATGACTCGGGTAAAGTCTGTAGCATGCGTGCTTGTTGTTTTTGTCTGCTTCCACTTGTCTTTGCACTAGGATGATGTCGGAGTAAATGTGCAGTCATATTCGTTGTGTTCCCACTAGTGCTATCAGCGTTAATCTGAAATGACGTTAACGCCACAACACGGCAAATCTCCGTTAACGAGCTACCGCGGATCGCCCCGTGCGTGGGGCTGGACAGCATCAACACATTAACGAGCAAACTGCGCTAACGCAGTAGTTCCCACTCATGTAATTGAGCATTGCGTGGCACATCCGACATACTGTTTTACTTTTGTCCATGACGCGCTTACCTTCAGGGTCATACTTCACATGAAGACCAAAATAATTCCAAAGGCCAGATCTGAATGAGGGTGGGGGAGGTTCAATTTGCCATGTTGCAACAGCTTAGCTTCTGTCTTGCTAGCTTGCGCTGCGCTCAGTAGATCTACGCTCGACAGTGCAGCCTAGGCGGAGTAGTCGAACGCAGATCCACTGAGCTCTCAACACAGACAGCAGCGTCAGAAGAAAAGTTGATAAAATAAATTAAAAATTTTGTATTGTTCGATACATATGCGTACCGAACCGAAAACACTGTATCGAACTGTTCAATATCGATACGAGTATCGTTGCACCCCTAATGTGTGTGTATATATATATATATATATATATATATATATATATATATATATATATATATATATGTATGTATTTGGTATCCACCCACTCAAATCGCATAACCTTCCATCGATAAAGTGTTGTGTACTCCCTTTACAACCCTCTTAGCCAGGTGTTTCATTCTATGCAAATGGAAACCAATGCTCAACCTCCTTCACATAATAGTTGGCTCAGGGAAGTTTTGACTCACATCAAACTTCAAAAACTCTCTTGCAGGTTCTTGCAAGACTTTTAATAAGATTTTGCAATCCTTCTTAGAATATTTAGACAAAACAATAATCCATTCAGAAAGCGATTAGATGCCTTCCAGGTCACTTACACTCTTATTTTTACCAAGGTTTTTAATTATTATATTATACTATTTTATTTATTTCTATATTTTTTATTTCCTTTTAGAAAGGGAGAGGATATATCTTAATTCAGGCTCCATGGACATCGTCATAAACTGTTCTGCTAATATTTTAGGCTGCTATCGATGTCAACTAATTTCTAGTATTGGAAATATCATATTGTCTGTTAGTCCAAGGACACTAGACTTGTCAGTTGCAGCGTGCTCTTTGATCTATATGTGAACAAACTGTTAATGAAAAGATTTATAACACCCCCACCCATATTTGTGCGCGTTTGTCTCTGGGTTTGCATTTTGCATGTGCATTCCTGTCATTTATTACTGTGTAAGAGATAAGCACTGCCCCAAGGGGTATAGCTGGAATCAGGCGTGTTACTACAACAGTTACAGGACTATGCCAATTTAGTAAAATGCATGAGGAGGCAGAACTTAGTAAGCTGACAACTTAAAGCTTTTCTGTTGTATTCAGTAATTGGAAAAAATAAGGCTCCTTTACCTGATGAACTATGGAAGTGAACCTCAGCTTTAATAATTCAGCACATAGCATTTTTTTTTATTTTATGGTGTACTTACATTCTCACTTTAAACTAAAACAGATCTGTTTTATTAATTGAATAACTGGAAATGCATTTAGTGCTGTAAGCATTTAACTACCTGTTGTGCTCTAATTTATATTTAATTATTGTACTTTTTATTCTTGTAAATTAAATTGAAGATTTTATCTGTTTTCAGGAACCTTCTACATCAAAGCAAAAGTAAATTATTATCACTTCAAATTACTTGAGGGTACAAGAAAACAGGTCTTATGAAGTGATGAATCAAAGGTTGAAATTTTTGGTGCAAGTTATTATCAATGTGTATAGAGAGGAGTGTCTACAGCCATAAGTAAAAACTGTCGTGGTTTGAAACTGTATTCGTAATTGATGGAATTATGAAAACAGTAAACTTCTGTCAGATTTTGATCCACCATATCATACCATCTGGAAAGTGTTGGATTGGCAAAGGCCTCATTTTTCTGACATGACAATGACCCCAAATAGTCTGCTGACACAATAAAAGTGTACCTGGATAGAAAAACACATAATGAGAAAATTGAAAAACATCAAAATTGGAATATCTTTCAAGACACCTGGGGAGCAACACCTGGAGACTTTTTAAGGAAATAACAAGACAGTTTTCGTAAGAGAGTTCAGGCATTGTTGAAGAAAAAGGTGATCATATCAAATATTGCTGGAATTGTGCAAACTTTGTTTTTGTCTTATGTACTGTGTATAAATCATTGCACATATTTCCTGTTAGGAACGAGAAGGAATGAGAAGTAGCTCAAGACTTTGACTGTACCAAACCATAACTCTCCAAAAGTTGATTCTGTTCATTTGGACGTAGTGTTTTCAGTGGGAGAAACATTTCGTCACTCATCCAAGTGACTTCTTCAGTCTTCTGACTGCAGGTTTCCCCCAACTTATAAACAGTACATTTTCATAATGACTGAAACCAGCCCACTGAAGGACCAATGGGCTGGGAGGTCAGTTCCTTCATCATAATTATGCAATTTCTCATGACCATTGATCAACAACCACTGATCAAAGCCCACTGATCAATGGCCATGAGTACCATTCACAGAAAGTTGGGGAATGGCTGCAATCACAGCATTGTACGATGGCGAAAGTCGAACCCTTAGGCCCCCTCCTCGATTCAGAGATGGTCTTTCCCTTTGCCCTTCTTGATGTGATGTTCTTCTGCTTCCCTGGCCGCTGTGAATGTGGGAATGGTGTTCACTCTGTGTTGTAGTGTCCTGATGACACCCAGTTTATGCTCCAGTGGATGATGAGAGTCAAACCTTAAATACTGATGCGTAGGTTTCCGGTACACATGAGGTTTTAGATGTCCCCCATTACTAATGGAAATCTCACAGTCTAAGAAGGCTAACCTGCCATTTTTCATATCCTCCCTGGTGAATTTGATGTCTCGGTCCACCAAGTTAATGTGATCCGTGAAATGTGGTACATCCTGAGATTTGATTTTCACCCAGGTGTCCATTATATGTATCAAAGTTTTATTTATATAGCACATTTCAAAGACCGAAGTACACCAAAGTGCTTTCCATAAGATCATAGTACAAATAAAATCAATATATAATAAAATTATAAATATGAAAATATAATAAAATGGTTACATAATCCAATGCAATCCGGATGCAAATTGCCCTAATTGACCTTAAATACAATATCGAACATATATGTTTTTAAACGTGATTTAAAAGACTGAATAGAGTCCGATGTGCGTATATGGAAAGGAAGTGTATTCCATAACCTAGGTGCTGCAACGGCGAAGGCACGATCACCTCTGGTTTTCAGGCGAGACCTAGGTTGCACTAAGAGCAGTTGGTCTGATGATCTTAGTGCTCTTATGGGGCTATACAGGCAGAGAAGATCAGCTAGGTAATCAGGTGCCATATTATTTAGAATTTTGTAAGTAAGCAATAAAACTTTAAAATCAATTCTAAATTTAATGGGAAGCCAGTGTAAGTTTGCCAAAACAGGGGTAATAGAGTCGTACTTTTTTGAGCCAGTCAAAAGGCGAGCTGCGGCATTTTGAACTAGCTGCAGTCGTTGAAGAAGGGAGAGTTGTAGGCCCATATACAAGGAGTTACAGTAATCTAGCCTTGTAGTAATGAAGGCATGAATAAGTTTCTCCAAATCCTTGTAGGGAATATAAGATTTAGCCTTGGAAATTAGACGTAATTGATGAAAGCTGGATTTAACCACACTAGATACCTGTTTATCTAGTTTAAATGAGCTATCCATAATGACTCCAAGGTTCCTAACAGCATCAGTAAGATGACTAGCAGCAGGACCAAATATGTCATTCAGCTGTCCTGGAGATGTATCTCTGTCAAAGACAATAATTTCTGTCTTCTTCTCATTTAATGTAAGAAAATTTTGTGATAGCCATTCCTTAACATCCCTTAAACAATCAAGCAGAAGATGTAATGGGGAGGATGCAAGTCCTGTCAGATGAAGATAAATTTGAATGTCGTCAGCATAACAATGAAAAGAGACATTATGTTTAGCAAATATGGAACTCAAAGGCAACAAATACAAGGAAAACAACATAGGACCCAACACCGAGCCCTGGGGGACACCACAACGAAGGAGAGCAGGTGTGGAAGAATATTTTCCTATCATGACTGAGAATGACCTGTTAGAGAAATAGGATTTAAACCATGTAAGGACAGTTCCTTTAAGGCCAACTACTTGTTCAAGCCTTGTCAAAAGAATATCATGGTCAACAGCGTCAAATGCTGACGTCAAATCCAGTAAGACTAAGATTGCGGGACACCCCGTGTCAGTAATTAGGAGAAGGTCATTGAAAACCCTTAATAAAGCAGTTTCAGTACTATGACGCTGTCTGAATCCAGACTGAAATTTTTCATATAGACCATTTCTCTCTAGATAAGTCTGAAGTTGTTGAAGCACTATTTTCTCTAGGATTTTTGACAAAAAAGGAAGTTTAGAAATCGGTCTGTAGTTCGCTAGCGTATTATGATCAAGGCTAGCTCTCTTTATAACTGGTTGGACGACTGCATGTTTAAAGGCAGTCGGAACACAGCCAGATGACAATGATAAGTTCATTAAAAATAGGATACAGGACCCGATAGTATCGAACGCCTCCTTAATTATGCGCGAAGGGATGGTGTCAAGCAAAGAGTTTGAATTTTTCTGGGTATTAATTAATTCTTTTAACGTCGTGAGTGATGCCAGTTCAAACCGATGGAAGGCAGCTGAACATACTGAGATTGGGGCATGATTTACAATCAGGGGTGTGAGGCCCTTAACAGTGAAATTTTATCTACAAAATAGTTCAAGAATTTCTCACAAAGGGCCGGGGAGGCATCCATCAAGACGTCAGGGCAGGGATTAACCACTGAGTTAAAAATTTTAAATAGAATTCGAGGGTTATGACTGTTAGTTGCAATAATGTTTGACAAGAAAGACGTTTTAGCCATTTTAGCGGCCTTCTGATATTTGGACCGGGTCATGTACAGGATGTCTAAAGACACCTGGAGTTGATCTTTCTTCCATTTCCTCTCAGCTCGGCGACAATCACGTCTGAGGGCAATGGTAGATTCATTTAACCAGGGTTGACGAGAGATTTTACGGCGTTTGGTCTTTACTGGGGCTACAGTGTCCAAGATGGAGGAGCATGTAGAGGTAATAAAGTTAACTAAACCATCAACCGAGAGGGAAGCATTACTAAAGTCATCATAGCAAACAGTGTTAACAAAGGCCTCGGAGAAGAGGGCAACAGACTCCGAATTAATCAAGCGTGTTAGGCACTGTGGGCCCTCAAAGTTCAGTTCCAAGTTACATGACTGGACGTTAAACATAACTGGGAAATGGTCCGAAATCCCAGCATCTTTAATGTCAGTGATGGCAATATCCAGGCCGTACGACAGAACCAAATCCAGCATATGCCCTTTAGTGTGAGTTGGTTGTCTAACCCACTGAGTAATATTAAATGAGTCAATGAGGGATAAAAAATCCTTGGCGAGGTGGTCAGCCTCACAACATAAATGAATATTAAAATCACCACAAATAAGAACACGATCATTAAGCATTAGGATAGATCCTAGAAGGTCAGCGAATTCGCTGATAAAATCCTTAATACGTTTTGGAGGGCGGTACACTACCACGCAGAGAATCCGAGAGGAACCAAGCAGCTCCAGGAGTTGTACCTCGAAGCTGGAATATGAAGCAGAGGGCAATTGTCGCACTCTGAATTTAGTTCTAAAAACCGAGGCTACTCCTCCACCCCTGCCCACAGTCCTAGGAGTGTTGAAGAAGGCGCAGTCTAGAGGAAGAAGTTCCGAAAAGGGAGAGGACTCACCGGGGCGGATCCAGGTCTCCGTTAAAAACAAAACGTCCAGCCTAGACGCTAGAAAAAAGTCATTTACAAAAAAGGACTTGTTCGCCAGTGACCTAGTATTCAGTAGTGCCATCCGAAGAACGTCGATTGTGTCACTCCTAGATGCACGTCCCAGCTGGACAGTTGTGTGTGTGTGTGGTGTAATCCACTCCTCTTCCAGTGTCCCGCTTCAAACTCCAACCAAGTGGAAACTCTGCTGGTTGTACCATTGGGGCTTGCTGACCGGCTTAGTGAATCCATCGATAGCGACACTGTCTGAGGGTATACTGAGAAAGCCAAAAAGCTTCTGAAATGGAGCGGCAATTAACCACTCCAAGTGCTTTTAAATGGGCTTTAATTCGAACGCGAACACCACTCCGTCTGCCCCGCTTCCTATGCCGTTTTTTGTGTAATGGAAGGAACGGCAAATAGTATGTACAGGTGGAGGAGTCCGTTTGGGTATGGGAAAAGTATCCTAAATTCCGATGTGAGTCCGATTTTTGGTGATAAAAAGGTCGAAGATTTAAAAGAGTTTGTCGGTCGTAGGTAATTAGTGCAGTAGTGTCCGGAGAGCATAATAAAATTAGGAGGACAAAGAGTAAGCAGTACTCAAAAAGCGGAGTCCACAGACGGCTGGCCGTACACAATGGCGCCATCTTGATCCAAGTATGGATTATCTGGATTATCTATAGTAATTATATATTACTTATTTTCTATTTGGATTGTCTATTATATGACTTATCGCCCACCCTAATGACAAACAGGATTTGCTTGTCATCAGGTGTTGGCAATGTAACTTAAATGTATATCAGAATATTTCAAGAACATTTGCGATAATATTATATATTTGTGAATATGTATAGAAAAATAAATGCTGAATTATGATTTATTGATGCTTACTGCTTGAAAGCAACAGCATTTATAAGTAATTGAAGGGCATTTTCCATCTTTCTTTTCCAGTGATTCCCATTGATAACACTTTTCCTAATTTGGAGTATGAATATATAGAAACAAGGTCCCAGCAGCATTATAGTGCAATAATAGTGAGACACCATTATATCCAGTGACACAGCATAAATCAATAACTAATACTATGTGACGTAATATTGTCACATAATAAAACTGAAAAATGTTTTCTAACTTTCGTAGTGTGTCTTGTGTCAAACTTTTTGACTAGGGTGGCTGTGGCTCAGGTGGTAGAGCAGATCAGCTACTGATTGGAAGGTTGGTGGTTCGATTCCTGGCTCCTCCAGTCTGCATGCCAAATATCCTTGGGCAAGATACTAACACCAAATTGCCCTCTGATGCGTTCATCGGAGTGTGAATGTGTGTGAATGCTTATTAGTTGCACTTGAGTTTAGAAGTGCTTGTATGATTGGGTGAATGAGGCATGTTGTATAGAGTGCTTTGAGTACTCCGGGAGAGTAGAAAAGCGCTATATAAGAATCAGTCCATTTACTAGCTGCTTAAAGTCCTGTATTTCCATCATGTAACCACTATTTGTTCTTCCTGTCATATTGAGTGCAGTCAGTGAGTGTGCCAACGGTGGAGCCATTTGTTCATGCTTGGGTCACAATAGCAGCTGCAAGCATCTTCTCCTATCTAGCCCATATGTATGCGACAATATTTTATCTTCTACTGGCGAAACAAGTTTGTTGTTTCCACCTTCAGTGGGAGCAGTTGTCTTGCAAAGTACTGTACTTTGTAGGAGGTTGTTGAAGTAGCTCTTTTGGTACTAAGTAATCAGCGTCACTCTTGCAACTCTCTTATACATGTCCGAGCTTGTCTCATTGTTGCACAGAGCAGGGAATGTAAATGCATGGCGTTTCTATGCCAGCGATATCATGATATCACATTTTTATACCATAAAAATTAAACTGGTATTATTGCTGATGATATGATGTGGCACACTCCTAACTCCTATTACCTTCCTTCAAATGTCTGTAAATTAAGTTTAAGTAACATTTTCAGTGCAGGTGTTTTGCATGTAACAGCATTTAGCAGGAGTTAGTTAGCCGGAGTTAGCATTACCATACAGCGCTAATGCACATCTTATTCATAACTAAAGGGATTTGGAGGATTTCTTCTGAGGCAGGGTGGGGTTTAGCACTGATTAGACACATACACTCAAAAAGAGTAGCTTTCGAAAAGTAACTATAAAAAATGCTTTAAAGCTTATCAAATAGATAACCATTTGAATGGAGTGTTACCAGAAAAAAGGTTCTTAAAATCAGGGCTCTGCTTTGAATGTAAGTCTAGTGTGCATTTCAGTGTAGATTAAATAATATCACAAAAATAACTATAAGAATGATAATAATGATGAAGAACTTGCTGTCAGTTATTACAGTATTACAAATGTTAATCTAAGGGTAGCGCATAAAAGTAAAAATGAAAATGAAACCGTATGCATGGGGAGTCAATGATCATTTATGTACCGTGTTTGCAAGTCAGGAGACGTGTGAAAAACCTTGTTGAGCGAGAGTGAGAAAGAAAGAGGGGGAGGGTAGTGCTAGAAGGAGGGAGGAGAAAAAGAGGGAGTGTGATAACAGCTGTGGGAAGATTTGTTGGCTCTCTGTGTGTTTCCCAGCAGCCTGTTGCGCTTACGGATTATTCTGGTACAGTGCCTGGATTATGAGAGCGGGGGCTCAAATGTTTAAAAGATACTGTCAACCTCATGGTAATGTACATAATCAAAGCTCTGCTGTTTCTGTCTGCTGGTTTTCAGCGTATGTATTGTGATACAGATCTTAGGAAAAGTGTTTCCTTCATTTCCTTATTGTTGCTGTTTCAGATAGTCACATTGCGTGTTCTCAGTTTTAATGTGCGTGTGTACTCTGGACAGTTGTGTGTGTGTGTGTATCGTTACTGGCAGTGGTGGGTATCAATACAGATTTGTGTTTGCCTTTGACATACTTTGAATTCAGTCCCACATGCCTGTCAGTACCGACTCTGTCATTCAGTCTTGGTGCTCTGGCTTTTCTTCAGAAATGTATTTCTGTGTGACTAAGTATGTCCGAAAAGGCAGTAAGCAGTAATTAGTGTCATTTGGATATTGAAGGTTAAAGGAAAAGTTTTAACTGCAGTGTCTCTCTGTTAGTGTTTCTACCTCTTTCTTTTTTTTCTTTTTTCTGTTTTGGAGGGTGGGTTTCATCACCTAAACATAGTCAGCTTAGGCATGCCCAGGCAGTACCCAGGTATCGGTATGCATCAGTTTTGCGAAGTGTGAAATGTTGTCTTGTCTCGCCAATCTTTTTAACTTTTTCCATATTGTTGGATGAAAAGTGTAGAACACAAATTACATTTAATATATAGGTTGTTCTTTCACTGCATACTTATTTTGACCGTTACAGTAATACTTTGAAGGCCAGTGGCTGTGTTGGGATAATTTCAGGGAGGTGTAATGTGTTGTTTATTAAAAGAGGAACTCGCAACAGTTTTATACAATAAGGTCTTTGCTGGTGATGGGACATGCATCTTGTTGACCACAAACAGGCTCAAGGTTTTGGCTAGTATCTCTATATCATGACTAGACTGGTTTTCCTACTACTTATTTGGAAGGATATTCTCTGTTAGGGCGAGCAAGTTCTCCAAGTTCAGCTTGCACTGCTTCTCTAACCAAAGGGGTTCCACAAGGTTCAATTCTGGGTCCTTTGTGATTTTCCTTTTACACCCTTCCTTTAGTCAGCATCATTCAATCTTTGAAGTCTCACCAGCTGGATAGACCAGAGTAGCTGAATGTTTGCCTTGTTTGAAACTCTAACAAGACTGACGCTATTATTATAACTCCTCGTGATATGTATTCAAGAATTAGAAATGATTGCTTCCTTTTGCTTATTTGTGAAGACCAGTGTTCATAATCTGGTGTAACATTTGATTGCTCTCTGGACTTTGAATCACATGTAAAATCGATCTCAGTGAAGGGGGATTCACTGGTCCAGGCCTCTTAAGATCAACTTGGACTGTAAGTGGCTCATGATGCAAAATGACATCATCACATCTAGATTATTCATTCCAACTTCTTGTGAAATAGACTACTGCTCGCTGTCTTTGCTGACAAGCTTAATATCTATTAGTTCTCCTTGTACAAGGCTGAAGTCTAGGGATGTTAGAGCCTCTCAGTCTGTGGTGCCAAGGCTCTGGAACAGTGTAATACTGCACCAACTAACTGCACTAACATCAGGTTTTTTACACCAAAACATCAAAGTAAAACTCTGTTCGTTTTTAACAGCAACATCATTGTTTAAATGTTTTCTGATTAGCCTCTGGGAGTTCTGGTTAAGGTTTGGAAAAGATGGTAATATTGCAGAAATGCAGTACAATGGCTTAAGCAATATGCTTTACATAAACAACAGATGTGAGTATGGTGCTTCATCCTTTCTAAATAAAACATCTATTCTGAACCTAAGTTTTGGTGATAACATTGAATATTGAGCTTTAAAAAGTTTTGTCAGAGTTCAGATTGGAAGTCAGACATTCCTATTGGGTGTTTGACAGGGGTTGCTCTTTCACCAATTCTCTTCATAATAGAATATCTAGGTACAGCCCCGTTTTTAGAAAGTGTGAGGTTTGGTAGTCTTAGGATCTTGTCCTAAGACTGTCCGCTTCATCAAGCCAATGAACTCCAGGTCACACTGGACTTGTTTGCAATCATGTGAAGCAGCTTGGATGAGAATAAGCACCACCAAGTCTAAGGCCATAGTTCCCAGCTGCAAAAGGGTGGAGTGCACATTCTGGTTTGTGAAGGGGTGCTACCTTAAGTGGAGGAGTTTTCATGAGTAAGGGGAGAGTGGAGTGGGAGATTGACAAACAGAATGCTGTAACATCACCAGTGATGGACCTGTGTGGTGCATTTTATATTTTGTGAAATTGATGCTGTCAATTGACCGGTCAATCTATGTTTAGACTCTTGTTTAGAAACTGGCTGAAGCTTGGTCATTCAGGAGGGACTCAGAATAGAGCACTTCTCCACACTAAACGCAGACAGTTGAGGTGGTTTGGGCATCTGGACAGAATGATTTCTAGCAGTGAGTCATTTTGTCCAACTGGAAGGAGGCTTGGGAGTAGACTCAAGATGAGCTGGAGAGATTATATCTCTTGGCTGGCTTGGTGTCCCTCCAAGCACCTTGAGGCGACGGTTGTTGTGATTTGGCACTATATAAATAAAATAGAATTTAATTTAATTTAATTGAATCAAAAAAGCTGTAAGAGGTGTCCAGGTGTTTAGACTGCTGACCCCGCAATGTGGATTTAAAAAGAAACAGAATGATTAATGGTTATATTTTAAGTTGGGTGCTTCTTTCTTCCATACTTGCTATGGACTCACGGTGTGTTCCTGAATAAGTTGAAAGTTGGAATTTCCAAGTTTTCGACTCAATTTTCCTACTCAGAATGTCAGAACAACCCCAGCCAACCTAGAGTTAAATGAAACAAAAAAGCATTATACTATATTGTTAGTGATATTTGAATGACTCTACCTTCTTAAGAACCAAAACAAACCTGTTTTTCCGTGCTTTTTCGGGAACACGCTAACTCAGGAGTGACATGACTCCTAAGTTTCAATATCCAAGTTATCTGGAACATGGCGTCACACCTCTCCTCCTCTCCAGTGTATGTACTCCCCAGGTATTCCAGCTGTTTGGAATAATCTTGTAGAGTACCCAGATTTGGACTCTTGTGCTGCTGCATTTATCATTACAAAAGGCACAACTCTTGTTTTTCTCTCAGTATTGTGTCTTTTCAGACACATGCCATGAATTTGGAAACATGACTCAACCTGTGCAACTGAATTAGTTGCCGTACAGATAGATATTCCTGGTTTCCAACTCTTCTTATTCCTCAGTTAGAACATGAACAAGAATGTGTATGTGTTTATTTGTGTTTCACAAAGATTGTTAGAGTTATTGTGTTTTAGTTTAAACCATACAGGGTGCACAAGTGTGTATGTATTTTATTCAAAGCTAGGGGCAACAAAAGAGTGGAAAAGTAAGTATTACTAAAAGAAACAGGTGGTTTATAAAAAGAGAATCACAGTTTCTCAGAAGTGGAGATGAGCATTGCTGCTTGAATTTTTAATCCCCCATAGTATGCTTAAAACTGTACCTCACTCCCCCAGGGCAACACCTCTCTAAAATGAAAAATATGTACATATTTAATATTTTCCTAGTTAAAACGAGAGCACCATCTGGAAAATCCAGAATAGTTTTTTACTGTTATTTTGTTTTATCAGTAAAACAAAAAATATATAGCTTGTTATATTTGTTAAATTCAACATGAAAGTAGAATGACAATATAATATAATTTTCTTAATTTTTGTGACTAAGGATTTATATTAAAATATGTTCTACATGTTTTCTTCTGGATTTTTGTGACCTATAACTATGCATTAATAGTTGTCTTTTGCAATGTGAAGGTTTTTATTAGAGTCTGCTCAAATATGGGATTTTACAGGACAGCTTTTGATTAATTTTGATGGATGGTAATATGCAAATATTGCCTCAGATTTTAGTCTGCAATAAAAAATGTAAGTGGTGGTGAAAGGCTGAATTCACCTTTCCACTTAAATATATATATCTTCACACCACGCCATATAGTTTTAGACTGTAAAATTTCTATGCACACCGGAGATTGTCAGGCAGAAGGCCTATGTTGATTTGAGATATTATGATCCATATTACTTAAAAAAAGTTTTGCATGGGCTTGCTCCACCTCCTTTAAATGGTGGAACACCACATCTTTTGTGTTCTAGACTCCACCCAGTTGTAGACTGATTTACAGCCAAGTCTTAAAAACATTTGAAACTCTTGAAATTTAAAATGATATTAATTTGTGACCCTTGTGTGTATATACACACACAGTGCACCAGTGTTGCTCTGTGGAGACAAGAGAACCCTCTAGAAGGTCAACTATTTCTAGATTTCTAGATGTGAAATAAGTTTTGTCTCCTTTTGGACCATGATGAGAACAAAGTAGACTACATCACAACTGGCTGAAAGATCCCTTCCCTTGAAGTTTACTTTTGGTGGCCTTTGTGATATGTGTGATTTAAGAAACCATTCTGTTTGACTGTAATGAACATCCCTGTGATATCACATTGCCTCCTCATATCTTAATTTCATCCTCTAATGTGCAGGCTCATTGTTATCTCAAAGGAAATGCCTCTGCCTCTCCCTAAATTTGTTTTTCGCTCTGTATTCCGGGGAATGTCTGATAATATTGTAGCTACAGTGCCCTTTGTAATGTGTGGGACAAAGACATAATTTTTGCCTTCGTACTTCACCACAGTAGACTGTAAATTAAAAGCAATCAATATGATTAAACTGCAGGCTTAATTTGAGGGATTTTACTAAGATTTTGCATGAACTGTTATAAAATTACAGACATTTTTATATATATAGCCCTATTTTCAGAGGTTCAGTCTGAAAAATGGCCTAATTTTTTCATTCACTGTGAGAGTGGCAAACTGTTGCAGTGCCTCCCATAGTTTTTTTAGTTTAGTTTAGTTTTTCTATATATTTTATTTGTAGTTGTATCTAATCTAGTCTTTTTTTCTCCAAGTTTTCAGTTTTTATAAACCATGGACCTTAGTCGTTTCTTCCTTGTTTTTATGGTTTCGCAGTCTTTCTTACGTTTTTCATGATGGGGGGGGGGGTCACGCTGAGCGGAGTGGCTCTGTGTGTTTACATACACTTGGAGCCGGATTTTAGTGATCTCCAAAACACCGCTGTTGACCAAAGCCAGCTTGGTCATACCGCAAGAACATCAGAGGAGACGTCACAGGTGCTGGGCTGGAGAGAGGCTGAAAGTGAGGTGAAGAAAATATAAATCGTCCGTTCCATCAGTCACTATGGGAAAAGTGAGGTCTCTGGCTAATAAGATGGTAGGCTGTTAAGACATCAAAGGGAGTATTGGGAGTGCAGTATATTATGCTTCACAGAGACATGGCTGCACCTGGACCACAGTGCACCTGGCTTTTTCACTTTTCACGTGACAGAGACGCCAAGCTGAATAGTAAGAAGAAAGGTGGAAGGATTGCAGGGTTAGTTGATGAAAGATCCAGGACATGTTACTGTGAAGGAATGTCTCTGCTCGCTGGACATTGAACTTTTAACTGAGAGTATTTGCCCATATTCTTTACCACTGTAATTGTCTTTGACTACATCAGCAGGGGCAGCAGCATGTGACATTATACAAGTGACTGTCGCTGACCTACGGTGCAAACATCCAGAGGCTTTCATCACCATTAGTGGTGATTTTAACCGTATCAGTCTGGACTCCACTCTACCTGTTGGCAGAGACAATAAAACTCTGGACCTTCTGTATGCAAACATGCAGGATGGATAAAAAGCTGCTGCAAGTTCAGAAGGATATAGCATGGTGGGACTGATCAGGTTTAAAGATATATACCGAGAGAAGCTGGAGACCAAACTCCAGCTGAATAACATCAAAGCGGTGTGGAGATTGATGCATCTTATCACTAGACTCAATCAAAGACATACAACAGCAGGGGAGTAGCCTGGTTAGAGCCAATGAGCTGAATCTGTTTTTCAACAGGTTCAGTACTGGAGTCCCTCTTGCCCGTCCTCACACAGCACCAATCTTAACACTTCCTCAGCAATCAAAAACCCCTTGTCCAGTTGACTCGCCAAGGATTAACACGACTCGACTCGGATCCACTGGTTTTCCATTACAAACTAATAGTTCTTTGTTTGCGTGCTTGTCGCAATGTGATCACCGACAGTCACTTGTATAATGTCACATGCTCTTGCCCCATCCTTTTTTTTATGGTCTCACAGTCTTTCTTACGTTTTTCATGGTGGGGGGGTCACGCTGAGGAGAGTGGCTCTGTGTGTTTAGAGACGTCACGGGTGCCGGTCTGGAGCGAGAGTGAAAGTGAGGTAAAGAAAATGTAAATCGTCCATTCCGTCTGTCTGACATCCTGCAGGATCTCTTCAACCTGAGTCTGCTGCACGAAAAAGTACCAGTGCTATGAAAGACATCATGTTTAGTACCAGTATTAAATTAAGCCAATCCTTCTGATCTTGATAACTTCAAACCAGTTGCCTTGATGTCATGTCATGAAGGTGCTAAAGAGACTGGTTCTTGCCCGTCTTAGCTTGCAGGTGAACCTGTTCAGTTTTCTTTCCAGTGGATGATGCTGTTACCTACCTGTTGCAGTGTGCTCACTGTCACCTAGATGGTACTGGTGGCATTGTGAGAGTCATGTTTTTTGATTTTTAATGACCTCCAACCATGCTGCTGAATGAGAAGGGGTGGGGGGGCACGCTGTCTGATGTGGTGGTCAGTAATACTGTGGCACAATAGGGGACTCCATTCCTGGTTTACCTTGTACTCCTCAGATTTCCAGTACAACAGTGAAACATGCCATCTGCAGAAGTTCTCTGATGGCACTGCAGTGGTTGGGTGTCTTAAGGCTGACAGGAGTTGGAGTACAGGGAACTGTGGAGTGATCCAGAAGAAATCTTTTTCTTTTTTTTTAATCACTGTTGTATATAATTATAAATTCCTGCACTCAAAAATAAATTTTTTGGTTTGTCCGTTTGTCCGCCCAGATTTAGCCAGATGCTTGACGTCAGAACTGAAGAAGCCTCTTCACATGTCATCCAATTGGCTTTTTCAGTTTAGTTCAGGCTGCATCTGTCGCCCGTCTGTCTGTCCATCCAGATTTAGCCAAATCCTGCAAAAGTGGACAGATAGCACTGTTTAGTGTAAAAGGATAATGGCTGAAAGCATACCGCAAAGCTAACCTAAGAGTTTAACAACGTAATGAAATTAGGTCTTTATCTGTGTAAGTCATCAGGTTATACAGTCTGGTCAAAAGTTTAAAACCACTTGAAAAATAGGAAAAAAAAATCATATTTTGCATGGTTGGATCTTAATTCTTAATTATTCAGCAGTGATAGCGGGCCGCGAGAGACCCTGCCTATGCAATTCACCAACCTGATCACGTCCAAAAAAGGAAAGGTTTTTTTTTTTTGTTTGTTTTTTTTTTAACCATCAGAACGTCATGACAGTGTGACTACCTGACAGAAAATGACAGTGAATCCACATTTTTGCACAGATTTGACTTTTTAAAGACATGTGCTCCTAAACTTTTGATCAGCTGTAAAACAGCCTGTTTCAGTTTAAGTGTTGTTTTCAATAAATTGCATGCTCAAATGCATGTTGAAGATCCAACCATGCAAAATATGATTTTTTTCCATTTTTCAAGTGGTGTTAAACTTTTGATCGGGACTGTAGTAGTCTAAGATGCTTGGAAAGAAGCTGAATGGAGTTCTTTATATTTCACCTGTCATCCAAGAGGCTTCTTCATTTTGGAACTGAAGAAGCCTCTTGGAAGCCTCCAGTTGCTTTCTTCCTTAGAAATGAGTTATTGTCCAAATGCCAAGTCAGTTGCCTGATCTCAACTAAATGGAACATGCTTTTTCATCATTAAATATAAAACTGAATACAGAAAAGGCCAGAAATGAGCAGTAGCTGAAGGTGGCTGGAGTAAAGATATAGTGGAGTAACAAGGGATGAAACAGTATGTCCATGGGTTGTAAAATGAAGTACCTACCTGCCTTTGGCTAAATAGTGTCATACTGCATCTTAACACAGGAACACTCCAAAATGACAGTGTGCGAATGTGAGCTGTTGTTTTCTGCTGCTTATCTGGGTTCAGTTTGCGGGGGCAGCAGTTTAAGCTGAGACAAAGTCATAATTGCTTCACCGTATCCTGGGCCTCACCCGCACATGGGAGGCACCAACATAAATCCCTATTCTACACACACATGATCTTTCTCTTAGTATTTAGGTATGAATATAACAGCATAAAGCAATGATGAAGCCAGCACAAAGAGACTTTAAAGTGATCGCCACAGTGACTCTAAAGTAGAATCACTGTGGTGAGGAAGAAAATGTTTGGAGTCATGCAGGCAGATGCTTGCAAAGAGCTGAAGTTGTGTTAGCAGCAAAATGGCATTGTTCCTGTCTTGGTTGCAGTTTGCAGTTTATCATTGTTCTCGTGTCCTTTTTTGCAATAAAAATAAAAGTAATGTTCATATCCACACTTTAGATTGCACCACTATTTTCCTCTTTCCGCATACAAACTGAAATTAACTGATTGTAGCGTACGTACAAGTGAAACCAATAAGCAGAATCAATAGGCAAGCAGACTAACAATTCCAAGGAATTGAACTACTGGGAACTGGTTCTCTACAAGAACTGGTTCTCAATTTCCATGCGTACGCTAAGCCCCTCAGCCGATGTAGCCACGCTTTGGGAGAAGCTCATTCATTTATTTATTGTTCATTGTGATTGTAGGAACATGGATCACCCAGTTAGTTGACAGCTTTGCTTTCACGCTCAGCTCCCTCTTTACCACAGCAGGCCAGTGCAACATTTGCAGTACTGCAGATGCTGTGCCAGTCTGTCTGTCAGTCTTCTGCGCCACTCTCCCCTCACTTGTGAACTAGACCCTGAGATACTCGAACTCTTTCCCTCGGGCCAACAATTCATCTCTGGCCCAGAGAGAGCATTCCACCATTTCCTTGCTGAGAATCTACACCTCAGATTTGGAGGTGTAGATTCTCATCCCAGCCATTTCAGCTGCAAACCACCCTAGTGCAAGCTGGAGGTCACTCATTGGTGAGGCCAACAACATCTGTGAAGACCAGGAACATGATCCTGAGGCTACCAAATCAGAAATCCTAGGCTACTGGGCTTTCCCATAGACCTTGGCCCACAAATTCTTTTCATAAAAGTTATGGATAGCATCATTTAGAAAGGGCAGTTTTGACAGAGTCCAGGTCTCACTGGAATGAGTTTGACTTACTGCAGTGACTAAATGGCCCGTAATAACACGTTAGTCACCTGGTACTGCTGAACCGCTGCCCACAGGATGATCAGAGGGATGAATGTCTCTAAGTCCACAAAATACAAGTTAATTGAATTTTAAAAATATATATTTCTTGTTTAGTTGTTTTTGGTTTTCTTGTTTTTTGGTTATCATTTTTTCTTTGTTTCTCTCGTTTTCTAGTTTACACATTTTTGCTGGTTGCAGTATTGCTTATATTTTGGTATACTTGGATTTTAAGTCAACAGGAATACACTTTGGGTAAAATCTGGCATATAAATAAAAGCGAGTGAACAGTAGATAACTTAAGCTGTCAGTGATATATGTCATCCTTGTGTCATGCAGGCTGCAGCAGGGAAGCTCTCAGTGGACAGCTTGCTGCAGATGTCCAGCTCTGAGCTGCAGGACATGATGAGACGCCTAAGCTCCAACTCAGAGGATCGCTCTCGCCTCACTACTGCTCTCTCCTGTCTAAAGAGTGTTAATGAAACAGGTGACCAAAGAACCTCCCCTTCTACGTTTTGTTTTTCATGAGTCATTTGTAGAATAATTCATCAGAGGATATTTCGGGAGGGGTATATACAAGAATTTTTTTAATAGCAGTGCTACAATTCATACTTTAATCACCTGAGGTGGCTACTACATTGTTTTAGATGCTGAAAAAACAACCCCACTTACTAAATTCCACTGAAGAAAATTAATCTATTTCCATTTCCATGAATTTTGTCAGTGGCCTGGTAGATGTAATCTAGCATATGTTGACTTTTTTCATGAATGGTCAGATTGTGCGCAGCTATGAATTGTGGGGTAATATTGTGAAGGATGCCGTCACATAAAGGACAGCTGACGTGTCCTCTTTTAAGGAGGTAATGAAGCATTGAAGTTCTTTTCCTAAGCATTTGGAGCCTTTGAACAGCTTATGTTATGGTTGCTGCATAGAGACTTCAGGGTCACTTCACTCTGCTTAGAGCCTTCTTTAGCAAAATTAAGTATTTGAATGTACCCATTGTCTCTAGTTTTGTTTGGATTTCTTCTTGTCATTTGTGTTGTACTAATTGTTTTATTACTAAAATGCAGTACTGCTCAAAAGTAATGAGTCACTCCTCTAATCTTCATATTTTTGCAAGGAAATTGGGAAACAATTTATTGAAATGTGTGCATACATGGAAGTACAGTATATAATACTCTTAGGGTTGGTGCAAAAATACTATTTTATGTGTGTCAAATTTTTTGTAACTGGATTTTTTCATAGATCAAGCTAAAAGAAAATGGAACAAATTATGTATTTTTGTGACATCCTAAAGATGTGTGAATGAAGCGCCTAAAGATTACATTATATTACATTAAAATTAAAAAGATTAAAATTTTAAAAAAGGTTTTTGCTAGGTTGTCTGTTATGTTTGGACAAAAACCTGTTTTATCCATTCAGTAATTCACAGGTCAGTCTCAGGTTGCTGAACAAACAAAACAAATGCTTCTTGGAAAATGGTCAGGTACAGGGAGTGAACTGACAATGAGTGAAGAAACAGCCACTGTCAAAAGAAAAACTTTAGACAGAAATCTGAAAGGACTATTGCTGATGACCACTTTAAAAAATTACAGAAATTACGGCACTAAATAATACAGTATAGTTTTCAGCTCCTACAGAGGTGTTAAAAGTTTGATCAGACTGATTGTATTTCACAAGTAATGATCCAAACTGTCTTTAATTCTAGGAGGTGATCTGAGGCATAACTCAGGCTCCTGCAGTTCTGAGTCACAACAGGACAGCAGTCCCTTTTCTCCTATTAGACCCTCTTTAAGCTCTGGTAGCCCTTTTACCTCATTAAAACCCAACAGCAATCATGGCCGCTCCATCTCTATATCAGTGGTACCCTGTTCAGATGACCAGAGACCAACTGTACCAGCTGAGAACATGAGTGATCCGTTCTCTTTGGAATCAAGCACCCCTTCGCTAACACAGGTCTCAAAGACCCACACGTTCAAGTCCTCCCACACACCACCACCACCCTCTCGCAAACTGTTGCAACTGCTTCCCAATATTGCACTGACGAAAAACAAGAGTCATGACTCACAGCCGACCAACCGCAACGAGGATCCTGGGACACACAAGTAGGTTTTAGAAGGAATTCTGCAGTCATACATTTTCAGCTCTACTTTGACAGGAAGATTTCTATGTACTTTCCTGAATCAATTTCTTATCTCCACAATTGTGAAAACTATTTTAAAAAATCATTTTGTCTATTCTTATAGTGTAATTCATGAATCACATTTATAGTGTAAGGAGGTTTCACCATAGAATTTACAAATTTGTCGGCGTCTTTGCAGGGCCTGTAAGAAGAATAAAGTGTTGGCTGCTATTCAGATCAACGGCTCTGGGATCGGTCCTGAAGATTCAGCTCTAAGATCACCTCTGCTGTCTGCCCAAACACCTGGCCCTGTCCCAGCCTCAGCTCCATACATGATGCCCGCCGCCCCCATCTTACTGGACAGTGAGTTTCTATAAAAGCTACCGGAGTGGATTTCTGTTCACATAGACTTTTGGCCCTTCTCTGTATCAATTTGACAAAATCTCTTCTTTTGATATGCTGGTTTCTAATATTCTTCACAGATCTAGCCATGCAGAGAAGTTCCCCCCATACAATAAGAAGAGACATTGGCCTGGCTGTAACCCACAGGTCAGTAACCAGTTTAAAAAAAACTTCTAGTTATCACATGTTATGTTATGGCCACTGCAGGTGATGCATTTTACATATTGTGTTTCGAAAACTAACTGAAACGATATTTTCAGCATCTAACTTAAGCCAAATAAAAGAAAATAAACAGGAAATGTTAACACAACAGCTATCAGGAGGAATTGGTGCATGTGCCTGTCGAGTCTGGGATGTTTACATGACATGAAGTGGTCTGTCTGTACAGCAGTTCTTAAAACATATTAGGCTTTTTTTGAGATACCACTTAGAGTATAACAAATGGCTAACACAAAAATGTAAACTAAACTAAAATTACACATTTTCAAAACATAAAACATAAAATCTGAAAACTGAAGCTAAAGTGAACTAAAAACATAAAACTGGAGTAACTTTTGACATTCATTTATCAATAAATTGATATCATCTTGATATCAGTGATATCATCTGCATAATCTTTGTGCAAGTGTGAATGCAGATAACCATTCACAGTATTGTTGTTATCCTAATCTTTATTATGATTATTATCGTTCCATCTTCTGTATTTATTTATTTATTTTAGTTTTTTAAATTTTATTTAGTTTTTTTTAGGCATTACGGTTTTGGATTTATAAGCAGTTTTTCAACCAGTGCACCAAGAGAAATCTGACAGGAATTTGCCACAGAGTAACAGTATGGCAGTAGTAACTGGATAGAGCATTCTGTTTGGCCAGTTAACTCCAGGCTTATTTTTTATTGGTGGATTTGTCTTCAGCAGATAGGTAGTTCAAATCTGGGAAGTTGGGGTCAGTAGATGACTTTTGAATCATCTTTTCTGGCTGGATGATTAGAGCTGAAACCATTTGCCTGTCTGTAGTGGATTCTTCCACATTTCAACTCATCTAACCTAATATAATGTCTGTCTGTATCTCCCCACTAACATGTACCTGGTCTGAAAATAAAACTCACAAAACAGTTCAAGATTAAAAACTATTTTACCTGCAGACACACACACACACACACACACACACACACACACACACACACACACACACACACACACACACACACACACACACACACACACACACACTCAGCAGGTTATTTAGTGTCAGTTGATGACTTTCCAAAGATTTGAATAAGCCCTTTTGTGAAAGAGAATCTGGACTCTGCAGGATCTTATGACAGGCTACTTTTTGTGAACTTTAGCTGGGTGGGTCACTGACTTCCTGTTTGAGAGGAAGCAACAAAAGCAGAATGTGGCATGTCACCACCTCTGCTAAGAAGATGCTGACGAACCCTCGATTAAAGTGTTTGTCACACTGTCCTCTGACAAGATGCTGCTGTCCATTCGACTTTATTTTACTGACTTCCTGTTTGAGAAGAAGTCATTGATCTGCACACACAGCAGATTAGAGTAGACATGCAGATATTCTGCTTTTTCTTTTAAGATTTTAAGATTCTTGGGTTTAGATGTTTAAAACACATAAGACCACTCTTCAAGTGATTTAAAGAATATCAGCTTTCAATATTCATTCCGATTTATTTGATGATTCTAAATTTTCTTTTGTCATTAGCTTTTTCTAGTGTACATTTTAAAGATGTTCGGCTACTTTCAAACTTTGAAACTTCTTCTGTGTGAACTTCAGCTTTCAGCAGTTCTGCAGTTTGGCTTTCATGTGAATGAGTCAGCATATTCAGTGTACACACTGCTGTACAAGATTGAGCAATTATAAAAATCTAATTCAAACCTTTCAGCTGTCAGTATTCACACTGCATTATTTCAGGAAATCCATTCTCTAGTTTTAGTTCTGTACATCACCACTGTGGATTTTAGATGAAACAACTCAAACGCAGTTGAAGTGCAGGCTTTCAGATTTAATTCAGTGGGTTAAACAAAAAGATTGCATAACAATGTGAGGAACTAGAACAATTTTTAAAACAATCACTTAATTTCAGGGGTTTAAAAGTAATTGAATAAATTACTTACAATGGCTAATACTTGGTTGAAATCCCTTTGCTGGCAATCACGTACATCGCCAGATGCTGTATTTCCTCCTTTTTAATGCTCTGCCAGGCCTTTACTGCAGCAGCTTTCAGTTGCTGTTGTCATCTTTGTTCTCTTTCTCTTTTGCAGGTTTTCGACTAAGTCCTGGCTCTCCCAAACATGTCAAGTTTGTTCTAAGAGCATGATGTTTGGTGTCAAGTGTAAACACTGCAAGTAAGAACTGTAAAGATAACATCATGCACTCTGTCAGACTGCAGTACAACTTGTCATGACTTCTTTAGTGTACTATTTAGAGTATTCTTCTCCTCACAGGTTAAAGTGCCATAACAAGTGTACCAAAGATGCACCTTCATGTCGGATATCATTTGCTACATGTAAGCAACATTAAAATAATTTAGTGATGTGTGACTTTACTGGTCTAGTGGTGTTAAAGACTACATTAGAAATCTCCTGGTTAGACTGGCCAGAGATTGGAACGGGCCAATTTCCAGCATTCGTGGCCCTGACCAGTGACCGGTTGGTCATCCTCACCTATGTTCACTTACTAGCTGGTGCATTTCATGCATGTGCAACACATGCACAGCAGTGCAGGCAAATAGTTATGTGCTTACTCACAGCCGCACACATATCAGTATGGAAAGTCCTGACTGTGATGAAACCGTTATCCAGAGCTCAGAAATGGGTGGGCTGTAGCTCAGGAGGTAGAGCAGGTCATCCTTAATCAGAAGGTTGGTGGTTCTGTCCCTGTATACTCCAGTCTACATGCCAAATATCATTGGGCAAGATACTAATCCCAAGTTGCTCTCTGATACCGTCAGCCGAGTGTAAATGTGTGTGAAAGTTAGATAGAAAGCACTTGCGTAGAAAAAAAGTACATGTATGAATGGGTGAATGAGGCATGCTGTATAAAAGCTTTAAGTACTCGGATAGAGTAGAATAGTGCTAAATAAGAGCCAGTCCACTTAAATTTAGTTACCTACAAGCCAGCAGCCAGCAGATCATTTGCTCAATTCTATGAGTAAAGGAGAATAAAAGAAAGAAAGTGTTAGTCTGTTATCTAGTGAATTTGTAAACATACTGGGATTACCATTGATTTGTTATATAACTCTATTGAAATGTGGGGGTTTTTTGGTAAGGGAAAATATGTTAGATAAAAGTGGGTATACAGGGGTTTTTTTCAGTTCTATAAGTGGGAAAATATCCTACAACTTGTAGTTTTAGGAAAGTTGTTATGAAAATTATATTTTTCTTTGTGGTCAGTTGTAGTTCTTAGAAATCAGTAACAAAGGGTATGCCAGGTCACAACTGGTGCCGCTCTACACTACAACATGGACCTCGGGAGGAGATACAAACCCAGCCTGGGGAAGTAAGGGAAGATGAGGGCAAAATGACAGTACTTAGTAATGTCTGTAGACAAATCATCCAGGTGATTCAAGTCTAGCGATTACTGGCAACAATGCTATTAATTTTGTAATGGACTACCATTAGCTTTGACAGTTACACTAGTAGCATTTTAGGAAGGATATTATAATGGGCAGGATAGTATCAGCAAGAATCTAACATGTTAGGACCTGTTTATTTTATTTTAGGAATTGTAAAGTTTTGAAAATATTTTAAGCTCAAAGCTTGTATTTTTATCTGACCGGTAGTGCCAAGGATGCGTAGGGCAGAATCGGTACCATCAGACATCAACAATCGGATTGATCACACAGCCGAAGTCTCAGTGCAGTTTGGCACCTTACCAAAGGCACTAACCAAAAGGGTAAGTGCAGCTTTCTAATATGTGTTATATCTCGTTCAGGTCTGCTGTAGCTCTTTCTATTCTTCAATACTGAAATGGAGAACATTGTTGAGATCAGTGTGCAAGAAATAAATAATGTGAAATAATTAATATAATGGACTCCTTGTGTGTTTGGAGGACCCTGTCCCCAGTATTAACCAGCTGGAATCCAGCAGTAACCCGTCATCAGCCACCTCTTCCACACCTTCCTCTCCAGCACATTTCCAGCAGAGTAACCCTCCAAGCGTAAGTGCCACCCCCCCACCTAACCCATCACCACAGAGCTCCTGGGACAACCGCTTCAACTTCCCAGGTATGCAACGTAATAAAGACAGCATTGTTTCACTCTTTGAAAGGATATATTTAACTATAAATTCAATGAAATATTAAAGTTGTAGAAATTACATCTCTAACAAAAGTGAAAAGTGTGTTTTTGTGAAAAATAAGGCCTCATTTGTTGTCAGGAAGACTTTGTTGAGATGTGGGACTAGGGGAATGTTGTGAGTCTTAAGGGCTTGGAAAAAAAGATGACAGCTGGACATCTTTAGTTTATGAAGATGTTTCAATTCTCATCAAAGAGGCTTTTTCAGTTGTAAAAGAAACGCTGGAGAATTCCAGGTATACCTTAGACTGCACCTTTTGTGTTTAAAAACTGAAAAAGCTTCTTGGACGGGGAACCACCATGATTCAATGACTGAGAACCTACACAGAGAACCCTCTGAGGGTTTATGATCTAAGGAAACCAGTTACTGTAGTAAAATCGTTTTTCACATGGACTGAAAGCTGATTAATATTCAGCAGCAAAGTGTTTTCAATAGGTGAGTGAGTCTGGGCTGCATCAGACTGGTTTAGAACCTGGACTTTTTTACTGTAGGGATGGATGGATAGATAAATTTTACTGATTTCCGCTTGATCAGTTGATAATGATGAGCCTGCATTTCGGGATCTCATTTATAACTTTTTTTTACCCCTAAGCTGTAAAAGGCTGATGGGCTGTTGTTGTCACCCTGCCAGGTGAGCAGGTGGATGGTGTGAATGTGAAAACTAAAGAATGATACAAAGTAGGAGTTTCAAATTGTTACCCTAGTCACTGTCACTGAACATCAAGACCTCAAGATCAAGGTCAGAGGTCAAATTTTCTGAAAATCTTGTCAATGTGATAACTCAAGAACGAGGCAACATAGGATTTTGAAATTGATCCCATAGGTGTATCTACTAAAAATCTTGGACAAGTTCAAATCTCAGTGACCTCAACCTCAAAGTCAAGGTCAGAACTCAAGTTTTCTGAAAAGTCTCGTAAATGCGATAATTCATGAAAAAAATCACCTATGATTTTCAAATTGGTACCATATGTACGAAAAATCTTGTCTGTCTGTGGTACTATTTTTATAGCTAGTCAAATTATAGTCTGCCATTAATTGTCAGTAACCAGGCTTTAGTTGCACTATAATTGTCCCCAATTTTTGAAAATATGTTGTTGACATTAAACTCAAAATGTATATATGATTAAAAAAAATATTTGGTGAGTTATTCCAAATAAGTTTAAAATGATATGAAAACCAGTGTAATCTGTTTTTATGTAGATTTTTGAAAATAGCCAACTTTTATTTTAAAACTGGGTTGTATGGCAAAACCAGTTTTTCATGTTTAAAAGTGTCAAGTGAATGATTCGGAGCATGTGAGCATCATGATCTGTCTTTGAACCATTCAAAGAATTGTTGTAAAGTGTTTTATTGTCAAACTGGTTAAAAACATTTTTAAATGCTCAAACGTGATAGTTTGACAGCTTCAAACTATGTTGGATTTAACATCCTTTGTCCTCATGTCATGTACTGCAAGTATCCAAGCATCAATTTTGAATGATGATAAGTAGTTTTGTAGTAGTGCAGTGCTCTCAAGCTGAGTTTTCCAACAGATGTTCCTGCCTCCACATACAGCGCTCAGCATTCTGGCAGTCACAATGAGTCTGGGTAAGAGAATACAACATTCATGTAGCGATCCAATGATGCACTTTTTCATTCATATACTTACTATCATGAGTTCAAGTCAGATTTGGTAGGAATTCAAACAGTAGCATTGCTTTACCAAACAGTCCACATACATAGTACACTTTCTAAAGTACTTTAAAGTTCACAAATGGCTCTTTCAAACTGTATATTACCATTTAACATTTGTAGGTATAGTTTGATATTTCTCCTTTCTCTTTCTTTCTCCTCCTCCACCGCTGCTCTCTCCTTCCTTATTTCCCCCTCATCCTCTTCCTCCTTACCTCAAGCGAAGTCTCTAACACATGAAAGCTTACGTGTACATAAACATACTTATTTATCCCCAATATTGTCACAATTGCTTATTGTCACGAGATTAGACATGCGACCCTCCCCTTTCCAGTTTACTATGAGCTGTGTGAACAACAGCTGATTGAAGTGTTTGATCCACTAAAAAGAAAGTTTCACTAACAGAAGTTAGCAGCACCTAACAACAGCAAAAATGGCAGCACTAACTGGCAGAAAATTTGAGGATATCTTTGACAACTCACCATCTGTCATTAGACAGAGGTGAGCCTCAATGACATTGAACCTTGCATTGGACTCTTTTGCAAGGTTTTACAGCCTTCCTCCTCTTTTTATATCGACACAATGAGTCACTCTCTTTATCCACCAGAGCAACGCAAATTTTAAGATTTCTTTTTAAAAGTATTGTAAGATTGACCTGTATATCATTATGGTTTTTCTTTTAAACTCTTTAAAAAAAAAATCCAGTATTGCTATGTAGAGAGCACACACTGTACATAAATAGTATTTATGGTGATATTCAAAATTATTATTGTTAATGTTTTTGTAAAACATAAACTAAAACCTAAAAAATAGTTTATTTACAAGATTTTCTTGAATTTGTAAAACTCATAAGATAACATGAGTTGGAAACAAATCTACCATGGCATCTGAGTTTCTGCTGATATTACATCCTATCAAAATACTGACCACCTTTATTTGTGGTTTTAGGAAACTCCATTCCTGGGTCTGCCTCCTTGCAGGAGAATAAAGTAGAATCTTACATCACATTTTTCTTACACTGTAAACCATTTGTTCATATATGTCACGGTCAGCAGGAGCTGACTGCGAGAGTGTGAAAACGAGGACCCAGGTGCGGACATAGGGGGAGACGTAGCAGAGCCTTGAACAAAAAGCGAGCTGTTTTATTCAGACTGGTAGACACGAACAGAGCCCAAAACAAGAACGACAACTAAACTGGAACCCATTCTGGGAAAACTAACTGAAAACTCTGATCAAACATGATAACTGTGACAACTAAGATTACTTCTATGATCTAGTTCTATGATTTACTATGATGACTAAGACTGCTATGACAACTATGACTAGACGTGGAAACACAGACGTTCTGACAAAGAGAATGGAACACAGACTAAATGCACACAAGGGGTGATCAGGGGAAGTGGAATCACATGGAGAAATGGCTGACACAAATGAACATAATGACACCACAGGGGAAGTGTAAAACAAGCACATTGAACGAGGAAACGCCAGACCTTCAAAATACAACAGGAAACACAGACGTAGACACGACAGCACCAACTAGACAACATGAAATACGCTGACATGAAATACATGGCAGACTACATAAAGGAAACCAGAACAGACTTACAGAAGAGGACATAGATGGACCTAAACTAGAATAGGCTCAACTAAAACCTAACTAATAATGCAACACCAGAACTACACATATTATTATAAGAAAATACAAATTTACCAAAAAACACTCAAAATGCTGGGTCAGAGACCCAGCCACTGACAATATAGTTCTTTATGCTGGCTGGTGTTTTTGGATTGTGGGAGCACCTGGATAAAAGCCACACATGCACACTCTATAAAATAAGGCTCGAGGAGGGTTTGGAGCAAAATACTTTTGCTGCCCAGCACAATGCAGGGACATGGAAAGAGGAGAAAGAGGAGCCGTTTTGGCAGCCAATAGCTCTCAGCAAGTTTCCAAATGTAGTTATTCTAAAGATAAATTAATTTGTTACAAATTTTGATGAGTTCTTGTTAATTTCTTTGGTTTCAGGGTGTCACTGATGGTGATTACTGAGACACAAATAACAGCCGCAGAACAGGGACTGGTGAGTAATAGAAGCCACATAACTTATTTTCTGTACAGCACTTTGGTCCTGTGTTGGGTATTTTAAAGTGCTTTATAAATAAAATTTGATTGGATTGGATTGCAGTGAATTAAATTAAAAAGATGAAGGAAAAAGGATGTGATTTGCTGGTTTGTCTCTATTACATGTATATTTTACTCATGTCATTTTCCTTTGGTTTACAGTACTTGCCAATGCACTGTTCTAAAGCATGTTCCTTTTTTCTGACACTGATATCCATTTGGTAACTTTTCAGCTTCTTTCAAATGTTCCAAATTTTGTTATTTTTCAGCCTTTTGTTCAAATGATTCAATTCATTCTTGTCTCACAAATCTACACACAATACTTCAGCAAAAGCAAGTTTTTGGGCTGCTTTGTTAATGTATTAAAAACTGTTCCATTTCTATTATCCTATTCCAAATATTCAGACCTTGTATTTAGTACTTTGTTAGAGACCCATCCTCGTGTCTTCTCATTAATGATCCTACAGCCATAACCAGAGGTCCTGGTTAAACAGTACTTTTTTGGTGGAAACATTAAATGATGTGTTGGCTATATTAACATCAGACCTACCCAGTGTTCGGAACCTTTTTTTTCCTTGCAGAACTGCTTCAGATCCAGCTGATTCATACAACACCCAGTGTGACTATCTATATGAGGTTATTTCACAGTATCTCTATTGGATTGAGGTCTAGCCTGTAATGGATTTGCTGGGATGTTTATTTGGGTTTATTATATTTCTTTATTTAACTTAAGCTCATTTCCTGCCTGCCATTATCTTTGAAGATATTGGTAAACATTTCCTCCTAATGACGATGAGCTTTCCAGGCTAAAAGGGAGCAGCATCCCAGTGGAGCAATCTTTTCATACTCTTCATACTGATGGATGTTATTTATTCCATCAAATATTTCTTCCAGCAACCACAGGAACTGTATAACTATCCAAAATACTTTTGGTCTGAATGGTGATTTACAAGACTGCAATACCTATTTCACATTTGTATACCAAGTGCTGCTATTTCCAGTAATAGATATCAAAGTGTTTAACATCAGTGTTCACTTTCATTCTTCTGCCATGTGTTACAGGAAGAGGAAGGAGAGGAAGATTACACAGCTATGGATAAAGAAGGAGCTGACCAGACTGACACAAAAAAGAGTTATTCCAAGGGAGAGTATGATGAAGATGGTCTGGATGATCTGCCCTCTTCTATATGCCGCCGTCAGGCTATTGGCCGTTCTGGGGTCCCCATCTCTCGTAAGGTCAGCCAGACCAGTGTCTACCTCCAGGAGTGGGACATCCCGTATGAGCAACTACAGCTGGGAGAGCTTATTGGAAAGGTGAAAGCAGATTTGTATCGTAGAAATATAAAATCCTGTTCAAAAAATGAAAAGAAAAAACATTATTAATAATTTAAATTTTGGCTTTATGTCCAGGGTCGCTGGGGTAAGGTGCATAAAGGTCGCTGGCATGGTGAGGTGGCTATTCGCCTTCTAGAGATTGATGGCAACAACCAGGATCATCTGAAAGTCTTCAAAAAAGAGGTTATGAACTACAGGCAGACCAGGCACGAGAACGTCATCCTGTTCATGGGCGCATGCATGGCTCCTCCTCATCTTGCTATTATCACCAGGTACTGCTGCATGACTGCTCACCTAAACACTGCACTGTCACTTATGCTGGCTTCCCCCCATTTCAAGTGCAGTTCCAACCACAAGTGCATATGTGCACTGTTGTATATAAAGTTCTATACAAAAAGTGGTTTGCTGCTTTTTTGACTTTTTGTGATGTGATGTTTATTTTGTAACCATACTGCATGTGTTTCCTCTGCAGTTTCTGTAAGGGTCTGACTCTATATTCTGTTGTAAGAGAAAGAGGTCACCTGCTGGACATAAATAAAACCAGACAGATTGCACAGGAAATCGTTAAGGTAAGTAATACCTGCATATTCTATTGGTTGATAAATAAGATGGAATTGTAGACAAGAAATGCCAAACATACACTATGTACATTATATAACAAGTAGGAAAATGTACTGTTTTGGATACAATGTCAAGATTGAAATATGCTGCACTTCAGCATGTTTTGGTGCTTCCCCTCATCCCCAGTGCCACGATTTGAAAAAGTTTAGTGTCACACGTAAAAAAAAAATCTACACAATGAGGCTTTAAACATATAAACTAAAAATATCTACTGTTGGGTCATCTTCATTTTCTTTTTGTGAATGTAGGAATATCTTTTGTTCTGAAAATCTTTGTTTGTTGCAGGGAATGGGTTATCTTCATGCCAAAGGCATCATTCACAAGGATCTGAAGTCCAAGAATGTGTTCTATGACACAAACAAGGTGGTGATTACAGACTTTGGCCTGTTTGGAATGTCTGGTGTGGTACAAGAAGGCAGGTAAGAGTGAAAGAAGCTGCATCTAGGCAATAAATTTATGGTGAGCCATGTTTTTTCTCCTAATTATTCTTCTCTGTGTTTGTGTGTTTAGAAGAAAGAATGTGCTGCGGATACCACAGGGCTGGATCTGCTACCTGGCTCCAGAAATTGTTCGAAAATTGAGCCCAGAGGTTGATGAGGACCAGCTGCCTTTCTCCAAAGCTGCTGATATTTATGCTTTTGGGTATTGACTAGTGTCATTTATACTAGAAACTATTAAGGTGACATTGAAGCTATAGTTTATATTAAGCAGTTCTGCCTTTTAAATCTTTGTTTAGGTTCTTAACCTTCATTTTGTTATAATTTTATATTAGCTTGTTTTTGTGTTTTCTGTGGTACATAACTAAACAATTAAACAATTGTTTTCTCAAAGTTAAATCAGGATTTTTACTGTTGCCAGCTAACATAGTAAAATTGTTTTTGTAGAACCATAAATTCAGCTATCCAGACATGATGTGCAACTTTCAGCTAGAACTGCACACAGTTTTTTAAAACCTTTGTTTCCATTTTATTCATGCTCCATGTTGCATATTTGAGTAGCACAGGATGTAAGAATCAGTGTAAAAGAATGTAGTACATGAAAGGATCTTGTGTCATTTCCAGCACAATCTGGTATGAGCTGCAGATGAGAGATTGGCCAATTACCAACCAGCCTGTGGAAACTATAATCTGGCTAGTGGGTCGTAATGAAGGCATTAAGAATGTGCTGTTAGAGTCCAATCTGGGCAAGGAGGTCACGGTGAGTCTGAAGATCATGTCTACGAAAAAACTGACCCTGTTGGTAACTGTCAACAATTTACAATATACTTTCTTTGTCCCAATGTGGGAAATGCTGTTCATGTAACAGCAGTATTAATAATAATCACCATAATAATCATAAGTATTGCATTTCAACATCAACACAGCATAATGACATTACTAGTGTTGTAAGAGCGAATGGTAGAAATAAAACACAGAACACATCTTTCCTTGCCACACAGTTGTATTGTAGAGTTGTTCAATGTGATTTATACAGCTTCTGTGCTGGTCTCCCACTTTAGACTGTTGTTGATGTTACACCCAGCTACTTGTACTTCTCCACTACATCAACATCAGGTTCTAGGATACACATGGGCTATGTAGTAGTTACTTTCACCACTGGTCTGGTCTAATTCAGGCCTAGTTCAACACCCACAGGGAACAACTCTGACTTATTGCCAGTAAGGCAGACCAACAGTTGTACAGAGACCAAATGGCTCATAGTTATGGACCAGACAGCCCTCAGAGAGCAGTCCAAGGGATGCAGTCAAAAGCTTTCTCCAAGTCTGCAAAAAACATGTAGACTCATTGGGCAAACTCTCACCTGCCTCCAAATATATTTAAGAGTTTGAAGAGCTGGTTCAGTGTTCTGCAACCAGGATGAAATCTTCACTGTTCCTCCTGTATCCTAGGTTTAACTAACAGACAAGCTCTTCTTTCCAGTGCCTTAGCATTGACCTTTCTAGGGAGGCTGAGGAGTGTAACTGCTGTAACTGTAACTGGAGTACACCTTCTGGTTCCCAATCCTAAAGATAGGAACCGCCACCCCAGTCTGCCAATCCAGAGGCACCACCCCAGAACTCTATGCGATGTTTGTAGAGCCGTGTCAACCAAGACAGCCCTACAGCTTCCATAGGCTTTTGGAACTCACGGCGAACTTCGTCCGCCAAGGAGTTGTTTCAAGCTGTTGCTCCTAAGTGGTTGATGGCTTTCGTGGTGGTAATCCCTGAACCAGACGTTGTGCACCAGAGGTGATGGGGCCATCAAGCTGAAAAAGGAGTCCTATCAGGTTGGATTAGCCTGTAGGACTTCAGAGGAAGCTGATGGGTACCAAAAGGCCAAACTAAATGTGGCTCAGGCGGTAGCTGAAGCAGCAACTCGGGTTTCGGAGGACATCAAAAAAAAAAACAAAAAAAAAAGAAAAAGAAAAGAAAGAAAGCAAAGGCATAAATTTGTAAATTTTCAGTTTGATCACCATGCATCAAATGTTTTCAGTTCTCAACAAATTTTATTTAGCATTGTCTTGAAATAAGCAAAATCTTTTCTTAAAAGGCATCTTCTGGATGGCAACACGTGTAAAGTATTAAAAGTATTAGTATTGATTATATTATTATTATTTTCATATTGATTAAAATTTGATTACCAACCAATCACCATGTTCTATCTGTTACCTACCGTCCCAACAGGAGATCCTGTCTGCCTGCTGGTCCCTTACGGCAGATGACAGGCCACCTTTCACCCAGCTAGCAGGCATGCTGGACAGACTCCCTAAACTCAACCGCAGACTTTCTCACCCTGGACACTGGAAAACAACAGAGTAAGTGTCATGGAGTGACAGTAAATTCATAATCTGGGTGAACCAACCCACTACACTATATAACATCAACATTCAAAATGTTTACCTCTTTATTTTAGTCATTGCTCATCAAAATCTACATTTTCATTTCAGAAAAGCTGAAATTTTATGAAGCTAAGAGGAACCATGACACCATCAGTCAACGAAAATGCTGTAAATAGTGTTTTTTAAAGAAATGTGAAAAATGTAAAGCTGGCCTGCTGATGATCAAATGATATATATGTACATACTTAGACTGTTTTTCGTGTGACTACTGTTTTATTTTGAGGAAAGAATGAATAATGCATCAAGTAAATGCATTTTTTCTACTTTAACTGGCAAATTAGGCACTATCTTTGCTTTTTCTTCTGATACGTGATAGTGTTTATCACAGTCTGTAATGTACTGCATTTCTCTTGTATTTCTGCGTTTCCATTCTCCTTTTCTTCTGTCTCCAACTTCCTCTTCTCTGGCTGTTGCCTGATTCACCTTGGCCTGTTCCTGTTGTGCATCATCTCCTGACGGCTTTCTTTGGGTCCTGCATTTCCATCTTTATCTATGATCTTGTTTCCTTATCTTTCTATTTGCTTACTTGTTTTCCAACATTCCTGTCTGTCTCCTGGGTCCACTCCTATTTTAGTTAAGGCCACTGGAAAATCATGAATGCCTGAGACATCACTGACATCAGCATATCACTAAGTTACGCAGTGAGAGCTTGTTAAATTGACTGAAAATATGATATGAAAGATGTAGCTCTGACAGATTTCCTATAAGATCTGATATTATGCATGCACTAGCCAAAATTTGTATTCTAGATGAAAACCAGCAGTTGAAACCTTTTAAGTTCAGGGATGTCACTTCTGCTCACGAGTTTGGAAGCCCTTTCAAAATGTAATTGAAATGAATGAAGATTAGAGATTATAGATTATAAGTAAATGAGGAAGTAATTTCGGACACCACTGAAGACAGTGACATCATAATACCTGGGTCTAAAAATGCTTTATCTCTTTTCCCTTGATTAACCTGTGTGCCTACTTTCCCCCCACATTTCTAACTCCCAACCTTCAGTGAATGTAATTCTTCTTATGTATGTTTAAATGTGAGTGTAGGCATAGTCTCATGGCTATTTGAGTTATCTGCGTAGTTAACTAAGAGCTGCTGGTTTCAGCTCTTAGTTAATTTAAAATACAATTTACTTCAAGGGTTCCACCAGAGTTTAGTGAGGGTCAGTTCACAATATACACACAGTAAATTTTTAAGTTACTTAATAGAAAAAGTGTTGTGCTTATAAATATACATTGATTATTATGTAATTATGATGCAGTCTCATAAACTTAGAATTAGTCCAATAAAATACATCAGCGCAGATTTCTTCTAATCTTCTTCTAATCTTGAGTTGTTGATTTAGTTTTTTCCAGAGTTTATTGTCCTACAGCAGCCACCATAGCTACCATTAGGTACTTGAATTGGAAGAGAAGAAAACAAAATTCAGTTGGCTGCAATCTAG
Source organism: Pelmatolapia mariae (assembly GCF_036321145.2). Lineage (NCBI taxonomy): Eukaryota > Metazoa > Chordata > Actinopteri > Cichliformes > Cichlidae > Pelmatolapia > Pelmatolapia mariae. The sequence continues at coordinate 4,438,856 of NC_086239.1, read as the reverse complement.
TGACATCTAGTGGAGAGAAACCGATAGTTCTTTGCAGAAACTGCTTTTTGGGTTTGGTTTTTTTGTTTGTTTGTTTGTTTATTTGTTTTTTTACAAATTTTCTACACACTGAAGAATATGAATATAAATATAATTTTAGCATTAACAGTCGGACTCAAACAGTCTCTCAGTCTACCACTGTTCTAATGTGGAATTTCTGCCTCTTTGATTCATAATATATCTCCAAAACTGAAAGTGTTTGGCTAGACTGAGTTCACTTTAGTGCAAAAGGCACCACAGAAGTCATTCACCTCTCTACCAAAGTAATAAATATCACAGACAGATATGAGTTACTATTTATGTTCCACTTTGACACAATGAAAGATAAAGATGATTGAACTGACCCTTGGAAAAACGATTCCCTCAAAATAACAACTTTGCTTTTTTTTATTTCTGTTGCAATTTTATAAGATTCCCTGAAGCTATGAAATAGCTAAGTAGTTATGAATAGATGACGAATGTTGTGGTATCGAAACCACGATAGAAAGACACTGCAGTGCTCCAACAACACTTGACAGAATGCAGCTGTCGCACACTGCCACCTGATTAGTCATCATTAATTTATCAGAGGGCAAACTACTGAGTGATACCACCCACAGTGGAATATAAGAAGAGATACAAGTTATCTGTCTACTTTAACTTCTTATAGGACAACAGTAAGCGGAAGCACTGTAATAGAAAGAATGTTTTCATTATAGTATAAGGAAGATTGTGACAAGAAGCAGTGCACCCTTGCGCAATTTGTATTAGTGAGAAAGACATGGCTGTTGTGTTTGTGAGTTTTATTTCCTCAGGCTGGACTAAAATGTACATTCACCAAAAGTGTTTATATGTAATGGTTTCACCAGTAGAGCAAAGCCCAATCTATGATGAGAAAATTTAACTAATGCATATATGTAAATACAGTATTTTACTGCACGTTGTATTTAATACACTTCTCTCATGTTTGTGCAAGGGTTGAGTTTTAAAATGTTTTTGTTGGTACTATATTTATGTATGAGACTGTTGTTGGTGGATTGTTTTCCTTTTCTTGTTTCCATTTTTCTGTTTTTTGTTGATACTTTCAAGGCTTTTTGTCTGAACAATTTAAGACATTAAACCTGATATTTTGATAAGTGACTTGGTGTTCACTATTTAATAACAGTGTTTGTAAAAATAGCTATACATTTATTTTAAATGAATCTACACTACCAACTGGACATAGTGGTGGTAGAGATGCAGAAGAAGAGGGCCGTAGTGATAGACGTAACAACACTGAGTGACAGCAACATCAGGAAGAAGGAGCACGAGAAGCTGGAGAAGTACTAAGGGTTCAGAGAAGAGAAGATCTGGAGGGTGAAGGTAACAGTGGTCCCAGTGGTAATCGGAGCACTCAGTGCAGTGACCCGCAAGCTAGTGGCTCCAGCAGATCCCAGGAACAGCATTGGAGATCTCTGCCCAGAAGAGCGCAGTCCTAGGAAAAGAAAAAATACTGCACAGGACCTTCAAGCTCCCAGGCCTCTGGTAGAGGACCTGAACTTGAAGGATAAAGACCGCCTGGAGGGGGCAAGAGGGGATTTTTTTAGCCAGAGTGAAGCTGACCCCCCACCAACATGAAAAGTAAAGGCAAATAGGCGTTAGAGAGGCATTAGAGCGGTTAGTGCTTCGTTTTTGCAGATTTGTGCAGGTAAAATTATCATTTGTGCTGCTTTGGTTTTTGAGATATTACAGTTTTTCTCGATTGCTTAAACACTATAACCAATCTTTTGAACTAAAATTTCAAAACCATAATGCTATTTTTCAAAAACCACACCCGTTTCCCTGAACTATAAACACTATTCCCCTGCTTTAACACATGAGTCAGATGTGGTGAACTGTTACTGCAAAACTACACACAAATCCCTACATTTTTCAGTGCTTACACCATGTGGCCATTTAGAAAGCACTTGCATTCAATAATGTTAACTTAAGTCAGCACAGCTTGAGCTCAATTAGCACACAATTAACCAAGTGGAAACACTACGAGTCAAAATTTATCACACATCAATCAGAAACTCATTCAGGTTTGAAACAATGGATTCAAAGAGATGCAAAGGAAGAGGTTGAGGAGGAAAAGGAGGTCTAGGACACCAAGGAGGAGGTGGAGGAACATAATTGGCCATTGGGCTATTGTAAATGTCCCTGGTCAGCGTGGAGGGAATGTCACTCTGTGCGCAGCCATCAGCCAACGAGGGGTACTCCACCGCCATGCCATTCTAGGACCCTATAACACTATGCTTCTCCTTGCTTTTCTTGATGGCCTAAGACAACATATGTTCCAGCGGGACTACAGTGAACCAGCACAGCCAGAGCAGCCTCACTATGCTGTTGTTTGGTGTAATGTCAGCTTCCATCACACTGCTCTGGTTCATGACTGGTTTACCAATAACCCAAGGTTTTCTAACATCTTTCTGCCTGCATACTCTCCCTTTCTAAACCCAATAGAGGAGTTATTTTCGGCGTGGCGGTAGAAAGTGTATGACAGAGAACCTTATGTCCGTGTTCACCTCCTCCGGGTCGTGGAAGAAGCCTGCCTATACATATCAGTAGATGCATGCCAGTGGTGGATCAGGCATGCAAGAGGATTTTACCCCCGCTGCCTGGCCAGGGCCAATATAGCCTGTGATGTGGATGAGATTCCCGGGCCTGACCCAGACCACAGACAAGATGCTGTGGTGGAATAATGTTTCTGGTGTGTGTTGTACTGTATAGTACATGAATGACAATGTGCCACTGTACATACATTGGTTGCGTCTTTTGTGTTTATCATGTGACAAGGGTTTTGAAGGGGAGAACCATAAGCAACCTAATTGTTTTGGAACTATTGTTTTGAATTAATTGTACCAGTGTGCAAAACTCTGTTGTAGTGTGTGTGTTTTTGAGGGCTTGTGTTTGATGTCTGAGGGCAAAGTTCGGTTTTTCAGCAGGAGTGAATAGTTTTGGGTGTAGAGCTTCATTTTGACCTGGAAATAGGATGTTTGGGGAATTGAGTGAGATGTTATGGATTTGTGTTTACTGTTGTGCGGATATGAGGCGTAGTTTCAAGAAATGTGTTTTAGCAATCGAGAAAAACTGTAAACTTTATTTTATAGGTCATTCAAAGGTCACCATCCCCCCCCAGACTGCTCCAAAACGGACCAAAATGGTCTACTTTGTTAGTCTTTTGTTTGTGCTGATTTGTGCAGGTAAAATTATCGTTTGTGTTGCTACGGTTTCTGACATATATTGATTTTAATTCTTACGGCCTACGCTATATAACACCAATATCTGTGACAGTGAGTTTCAGCAGCTTGTATGCACTTTGTGGCATTATGCACTTTTATAGAAGACTGTCCATTTTTTTTAGGCTTGCTGCGTATTTATGAATGTTTTGTGTGTTTCAGTACATTTTAATAAACCAATTTAGTCAGCGGAAAGGTTGATATTTCTGTTACCAGTGCAAAAACGTACACAAGGTAGGCTAAAGTTTTTATTTTTTTCTGCGCAAAACACTGTGAGTTACATGTGAGGTGATTCATGTATACCTTTTTAATTTTTTTTACATACCCAGTTTGCCTGTATGATTTTGTTTTTAATTATATATGTTCATTATCAGGGGCGGTTCTATATGGCGTTATTTTTGTGCCACTATTCTGAGCGCACGTAAAAAGAATTTTCAGCGCACGTAAAAAAAAATTGCAGGTGCAAGTGTTGCTTTTTTTTTTAACACTTTATTTGTAGTTTTCCAATTATCATACATGGCATTCTTATTATTTTACAGATAACCACAAAACAACAATCCCCACAGATCATAAAGACAGATAATGCCAAGACAGGAAAAGGGAAACAAACAAACAAAAAAACCACACACACACACACACGCACACGCACACGCACACGCACACACACACACACACACACACACACACACACAAAGGGCGGTGCACCTCTCAATTGTTTTTACAGGACTGTTCTAGGGCAAACAAAAACATTCAAGGTTCCAGTTCCAGACCACGTAGATTGTTGACGTATGTTAACAGAGGGTCCCGTGTTGTGCGGAATTTGCTGATGGATCCGTTGAGAGTACATCTGATTTTTTCCAGTTTGACATTTTGCATAACATCCCTTATCCAGTGGTGGTGTGATGGAGCAGTAATAGACTTCTATTTAAATAAAATCAGGCGTCTCGCTAATAATGACAAAAAGGCAATGACCCTCTGTAAATGGGCAGGGGGAACAGAAGTCACGATACCAGAAAAACAACCAAAAATTGCCACCAAGGGGGAAGGCGAGATGTTATAGGCATAGGCTTTAGAGATGACTTCAAAAAATGATGACCAGAAAGGAGCAATTTTCGGACAGGACCAAAACATATGAAGGGAAGTAGCTGGAGTCTGTTTGCATCTATCACACGATGGGTCTATGTTCGGAAATATTTTTGCTAGTTTAGCTTTTGAAAAATGTAACCTGTGTAACACTTTGAATTGTATTAGGGAGTGTCTTGAACATATAGAAGAGGAATGGATCCTGGTAAGAGCCATATCCCATTCTTCGTCAGACAGCTGGGCACCCAAATCATTCTCCCACTGTTCTCGAATGTATGAAATAGACAGGTTACAACTGTCCATGATATGTGAGTAAATAAACGATATTCTGCCTTTTTTCATCTCATTGACCCTTAGTATAGAATTAAACAGGAAGGAGGGGGGAGAGTAGGAAAATTAGCAACCTTTTTACGTATAAAATCTCTGATTTGCAAGTATCGCAAAAAATGGTTATTAGTCAGACCAAATTTCCTAGATAGTTGTTCAAAGCTAGCAAACGTATCATTAATATACAAATCCTCAATACGGTGAATGCCCCTGTCGTACCAAATTTTGAAGCCATTGTCCATTAGGGATGGTTGAAAAAGATGGTTATGTATTATTGGAGAGTGAATAGAAATACTCTGAATACCCAGATGTTTTTTAAACTGATTTACAATGCGTAGCGATTGAGTAACAATTATGTTATCTTTAACATTATTAACTAGAGGTGGTAGGGGGGTGCAGAGTAAAGCTGGGAGTGAATGCGGCCTGCTTGTGACCCTTTCAATCTGTAGCCATGCAGGGATCTGATCATTCCAGTCCTTTAGCCATATAGAGATGGTATTGAGATTCGCCGCCCAATAATATGTGTGCAGGTTTGGCAGTGAGAGCCCACCTATATTTTTTGGTCTTTCCATAAATTCTTTTCTTATACGAGACATTTTATTATTCCATATAAATGAAGAAACCATTCGATTAAATGACATGAAAAAAGACAGTGGTATGTAAACGGGTAACACCTGAAATAAATATAGAAATTTTGGCACAATATTCATCTTTACAGAATTAGCTCTCCCAATGAGAGATAATGGTAAAATAGACCATCTTTTAACATCTTGTTTGCACTGTTTCAATAGAGGAGTGAGGTTACTGTTAAACAGACTGTAATAGGATTTGGTGACTTCTACACCCAGATATGTAAAGGACTCGGTAGACAACTTAAATGGCAGATTGGGGTGTTCTCCTGCATTATTACTAATGGGGAAGTATTCACTTTTAGCTAAATTTAGTTTGTATCCGGATATGCTTCCAAATTCCTGTAAGACTCTGAGGATTTCAGGGGTAGAAGTGATTGGATTTGTTACATATAACAACAAATCATCCGCATACAGTGATACAGTGTGAGTTATGCCACCACGCGAGATACCTTGTATACTATTATTGCTTCTAAGAGCTATTGCAAGTGGCTCTATAGCTAAAACAAAAAGTAATGGACTCACTGGATCCCCCTGCTTGGTCCCTCTGTGAAGAACAAAAGGTTCAGATGAGGTACCGTTGGTATAGACTGAAGCAGTCGGATTAGTGTAAATGAGCTTGATACAATGAATAAAGTTAGGACCAAAACCAAACCTCCAAAGTGTGTGAAAAAGATAATCCCACTCAATCCGATCGAATGCCTTTTTGGCGTCAAGCAATATTACTGCTTCTGGGGATGGAGTGTCAGCCTCAGTATAGATGATATTAAACAATCGTCTCAGGTTAAAATAGGATTGTCTACCCTGGACAAACCCAGTCTGGTCCCCTGAAATAATATGAGGAAGAATTTTCTCAAGTCGGACTGCAATGGCTTTTGAGAACACTTTGCCATCACAGTTTGTTAAGCTGATTGGTCTACAGGATGAGCAATCTCGGGGGTCCTTATTCTTCTTTAATAAGAGTGTAATAGACGCCTGCCGAAGCGTAGGCGGAAGAATGTTATTCTCTATTGCTTCCATGTAAACCAAGAGAAGAAGAGGGGCAAGTTTGTCCATAAATTTCTTATAAAAATCAGTTGGAAACCCGTCCGGACCAGGGGCTTTTCCACTCTGAAGGGACATTATTGCATTTTTAATTTCTTCCAGTGTCAGACTTTGTTCCAATTGTTCTTTCGAGTCAGAGTCAATTATAGGAATATTCAGATTAGAAAAAAAAGCGTCAAACTTATTTTGAGCTGGTGCTGAATCTGAGGAATATAATTTAGCATAAAACTCTCTAAAATAGTTGTTAATAGCTTGATGATCCTCAGTTGATGAGCCATCTGATAAGATAAGTTGTGAAATAACACGGGATGCTGCTTTTTGGCGGAGCTGGCTAGCTAATAATTTGGATGGTTTATCTCCCTCTTTGTACAATCTACTACGGGATTTTAAAATGAGCTTCTCTGCTTGGGCGATAGTTAATAGATCAATTTCAGTTAGTAAGGCCACTCTCCTCTTAATCAAATCAGGGGTCGGAGAACCAGATATGAGTCCGTCCAGGGTCTTGATTTCTGAGGATAACTCCTCAATCTTCCTATACTTCTTCTTCCTCATATAAGCAGAATGAGAGATAATCTGTCCCCTGAGATACGCTTTAAGCGTCTCCCAGAGGGTCGAAGCTGAGATGCCATCCGTCCTATTTACCTGTAGAAAAAAATCTATTTGTTCTGTAATGAACTTCACAAAGTCTGAATCAGCCAGTAAGAGCGGGTCCAGCTGCCATGTCCGCTTTGTCCTCAGAGTCGGAAGAGTTACCTTAATACTAACCGGGGCATGATCAGAAATGACGATTGGATCATATTTACAGTCTGTAATAGCACTCAGTAAGTAGGGGTCAAAAAGAAAAAAATCTATCCTAGAAAATGACTTATGCACATTAGAGTAAAACGAATACTCCCTTTTAGTGGGATATTTAAATCTCCAAGGGTCTACAAGTTTATGTGCCTCTACGAATGACTGAATTGTTTGCACGGATTTAGACCGTCTTAGTAAAGATTGGGAAGAGCGATCCCAAACAGAATCCATTACCAGGTTGTAATCCCCAGACATAACCAAATGATAACTATCCAGATGGGGAATGGAGCTTAGCATCTTTTTATAAAAGTTCTCGTCGTCAATGTTTGGACCATAAATATTGATCAATACTAGGTGAAGTTGAGACAGCTCTCCCACAACCATCACATATCTGCCATTAGGGTCCAAGATAGTATCTGATACGATGAAAGGAATTTTTCTATGGATGAGTATAGCCACTCCTTGGCCTTTACAATTAAATTGCGAATGAAACATTTGGCCCACCCATTCTTTGTGAATTTTAGACTGATCACAATTTCTGAGGTGGGTTTCCTGTAGGAAGGCAATACCAACCCCAAGATGTTGTAAATGAGAAAGGACCCTTTTTCTCTTGATTGCCTGGTTCATACCCTTCACATTCCAACTCATAATTTTTACGTCATCATTATCTGGGACGGGGTCCAATTTACTCTTTGTCAGAACTATGTAATTCAAAAATATAGGTGTTTGCCCAATTTAAACGATAAAAAAGCACAGTAGGTGCACACAGTGAATACAGAACAAATACCACACCAAAACAACACATAACACATAAACGGGCCTTAAAAAGGCTACCCCCCCAAAAAACTTAAAACTTTTGCAAACCTGCATTTGCATGCTGCCCGCAATAAAGGATACATTTTTGAACCATTAATGAACCTCTCCAACAGGGTATTAAACAAACTGTAACGCCCTTTCATAATTTGAAAAAGAGAAAAGAAAAAAGAAAAAAAGGGCAATAACATCAGTAATGAAGAAAAAAAAAATTGAACATTTAGGAAGGTGCTCATGAGTGGCATTACGTGTGGTGTGTATTTACACCATCAAATATAAAACGTTCATTGCCACTGTCATGATCGGAGGCAATAAGACACAGGGTTCTCAAGCACGAACCGCTTTTATTGAACTGTAGCAGCAGTGTACATGGCTACATCAATTTTCTGAAAACATATACACACACAGTATTCTAGCGACCTCTAGTGGCCGCCCCCATGGTAGCCTTACTAGGACAACATAAACAGATTTCACAACATCTCCCCCTTTAACAAAAGTACTTTAACCATAAAACAGTGTTGTCAGAACGCAGGACATCACAGGGGTAGACTACCCTCAGTCCTGATAAGGGATTATTCTGCCCTTAGAACATAGAAAGGAGATAGTCCTCAGTCTCTGAATCTGAGAGGTACTTTAATCTCCCGCCCCCTGGAAGTCACTCTCACAGGTGTGGTAGGGCGGAGAGGAGACCCCGGGACTTGTTAATGACCTGTCTGCTGGTTGTTGTAGTGAGGGAAGCAATCTCAATGTCTCTTGAAAAATAATCAACAACGACAATAAAGTTCTTACCCTCGAGCTCGCACAGATCAGCTGCAATCTTTTGCCAGGGGCCATTGGGCAGAGGAGTAGTCACGAGGGGTTCCCGTCGCTGTGTAGGCTTGTGCTCTCTGCAAAAGGTGCATGACCTCACCTTGTGTGTTATTTGAATTCCAATGTTGGGCCACCACACTGTTGATCTTGCGCGCTCTCTACATTTAGTTAGTCCTTGGTGGCCTTCATGTAATTGGTAAAGGACACTGGGTCTGAGTGCTGTGGGAATTACAATGTGATCGTGGTAGAGCACTAGACCATCTGATTCTGAAAGGTGGCTTCTGGCTGCATAAAAGCCTTGCAGTGGTGAGCTCTTTGCCATTCTCCGAGGCCACCCTTGTCTGATGAAGATGATTGCTTTTTGAAGCTCTGGGTCCCTCTGTGTAGCTCTACGAATTTCCTCCAACTTGTGTGACTTGATAGGTTTGCTTGTCACTATGTTGCTCACATATGCCTTGACCTAGCTGTCTGTCTTGGACGGGTAGCATCCGTGCAGTGGATGTCTGGAGAGTGCGTCCGCCACCACTAACTGTTTACCGGGAACATGCTCAGCAGTGACATTGAATTGCATCAGTCGCATCAGCAGTCTCTGACATCTCAGTGGCGTTTTATCAAGGTCGTATGAGTTGATCAAAGGCACCAAGGGCTTATGGTCAGTTTGTAGACGTACATGACCCATGCCTTGGATGTAGCGGGGAAAACGTTCGCAGGCCCAGACAGATGCTAAACACTCTTTTTCGATCTGCGAATATCTTTTCTCTGCGTCTGTGAGCGTGCGAGAACAAAAAGCTACGGGCCGTTACTCCCCGTCATGGTCCTGTAACAGTGCAGCACCCAGGCCATAGCTGCTGGCGTCCGCATTGACAACTGTTGGTCGGCCTGCATCATAATAACAAAGTGCTGGGGCAGCCACGAGCATTGCTTTTGGTTTGTTGAATGCTTGCTCCCTGGAACCTGGGGCTCGCTCGGGCCACTTCGGGGGTGGGGTGCCCTCGGCCTCTCGGCCTGGGGCTCGGTCACTCAGGCACAGCTGGCTGCCGGCGGAGCTCACGGGCACGTCACTGCAACCCCCCCTGGCTTCTGCTCCGCGGCTGCTGAGTGATCCCTCATCTGGGACTCTCCTCAGCTCTTTCTGGGATAGTGGCGCGGCTGCCCCTCTGTTGGTCTTCCTTGGTCTCTTGTGTTCTGGGGGCCTCTGGATGTCTGGAGTTTTGATCTCCTCCATACCTGCTTCATGCCCTGGAGGATGGGACTGTGGCCCCCCACACCCTCTAGCAGATCATTACATTAAGGAACCTTTTAAATACAAGCGCGCTCATGCTCACAGGTGTACACACAGGTGATCACACACACAAACTACACCCTTTTTGGCTCCTACCTCAAAGCACACTGTGCGCTGTTGATCTTACGTGCTGCACAATAATGTTTAATATTAAGTAATATTAAGTATTTAGTGTTATATTCCCATATATCATTGTGATGTTGTTTATTCTATTACTCTCGTTTTCTTCTGCTTGTTTTCTTTTTTCTTTCTCAACAGGTGATCCAGGTGATTTTTTGTCTGCTTATTTTGTTGCTTTTTGTTTTTTGCCCTTTATCCCCGTCCCTCTTCTCCGCTGTTTTTTTTTTGTGTTGTTTTGTTTTGTTTTTTCCCCCCTCTTTCTTTCTCCCTTTTCTTTTCCCCTGTCCCGTATCTAGCAAGTAAAAAAAAAAAAAAATAAATAAAATAAAATAAACAATAAAAGGTAAATCAAATGGACCATTACGGCAAGGCTGGGATGGTCCATTTGGTAAAGTAAATCCGTTGGGCATCTTTCTTCGCCTTTAGACAATAATTCTGATGGCAAAAGAACCAAACGGGACAGGTTTAAAAAAAAAAAAAAAAAAAAAAAAAGAATGCTTGCTCCCGAGGCTCACCCCACGCCCATACAGTCTCTTTCTTGAGTAGGTTGGAGAGGGGGTGCAGCACTGTGGACAGGCCCGGCAGGAATTTTCCAACATAGTTTATTAATCTGAGTACCTGCCTGAGTTGTTCTACATTGGTGGGGCTGGGCATCCTGGCAATAGCCTCCACCTTGCCATCATCAGGTTTCACACCATTCGCACTGATGATGTGGCCGAAGAACTGTAGCTCATTCTTTCCGAAGTGGCACTTGGACCTGTTGAGCTTAAGGCCTGATTGTCTGTAATACTGCATCTAAGCGTTGGTCATGCTCCTCTTTGTTAGCCCCGAAAACCAGTATGTCATCCATCACGACGACTTGGGAGTTATGTCATCCAATGTGGGCAAAATGTACCGTTCGCGCTTTACTCCCTTATTCAGACGTTTTAAGTCCACACACACTCTGACCTCATCCTTGTTGCGCTTTGGAGCAGGCACCATTGGTGCACACCAGTCTGTTGGCTCGTGACTTCCTCAATGATGCCAAGTTTGAGCATGCGCTTTATTTCCTTTTCCACCTTTGGGAGGAGAGGAAGAGGCACCCGGCGTGGGGTGGTTACACTGTACGGCACTGCATCTTTGGTCAGCTCAATTTTTACAGGTTCACAGTTCAGCAGGCCAATTTCTCCGAACACATCCTCTGTTAAGTCACTACTGACCATGCGCTTCGCCACCGTCTTCCCCAGTAGGTTACTTGCGTATTGCCCTTTTATAACTGTAATCCAGTACTGGTACTTTTGGTCTTTGTACACTGTAGTAGCAAGGAATTTACCCATGCACTTGACTTTTCCACCAGGGCTGTACACAGTTGGCTTACACTGGATAAGTTTGGGTCTCTGCTGTAGCTTATTAAAGGTCGTTTCTGTCATAACAGTGGTGTCTGCGCCTGTATCAATTTTGAAATCAACTGGACTGCCATTTACCAGTAGCTCAATGTCCCAGTCGGCATCTGAGCCTGACTCCTCAATGACTGTTGTTTCTGGCTCAGTTACTGCTCCCAGGAAAAGCTCCCCTATGAAGAATGAATCCTCATCTGAGTCCTCTACAGCCTCAGCCCTGACCTCTTTTAGCATTTTGGTTTTTCATACAACTTCAAAGTGTCCCAACTTATTGCACTTTCTGCATCTTTTATTGCGGGCTGGGCAGTTTTCAATTTTGTCATACACCCTGTTGCATCTTTGGCATTTTGGTTTACTCTCACCATGTTGTTGCTCACATACCTGACGAGGTTGGTAGTAACTCCTTCTCATGCTGTTATAATGCCTCTGTTTCACCTCATTCACAGTGCTTTCCACTTGCTCCGCACTTTGCTGTTTGACTTGTTCACTCTGGCGTGCTAGTTGAATGGCTCTATCCAGAGTTAAGTCCACCTCGTGTCACGGTCGGACGGTCCTTTCCGGACGACCTTGCTTGGGTTTTTGTTTTTGTGTGCGTGTTTGCTTCTCCCTCTCTCTCTCCCCGGTCCTCGGGCTGTTTACAGAAGTGCATGCCGTGGGAGAGGCGTGGCCTGGCGACTGTCGTCATTGGGAGTCCCTCTTCTCTGTTACTGGCCCACCTGTAGCTGATTACCTGATCAGCTGTTGGTAATCATCCCTCCCGGCTAGAGAGTGGTATTTAACCTGGACTCGCGGCGACAGTCGACGTGGGATTATTACTCCGAACTGGTATAGTCAGTGCGAGCAGTGTGTGCTTATTATTCGGCTAGCGTGTGGCTAACGGTGGTTTTTCCTTCTTCCTCCAGGAGGAGCGAGCGGAGAAGCGAGTTGGGGAGCACACACACTAAGGGAGTTAAAGCACGGAACGCACCGGGAGCAAGGGACGAGCACGATTGGAATATTGCACTTTTGAGGGAATTGTTGGACTTGCCTGCCTGTTTCACTGTAAATAAACGCACTGTGTTTATGTGGAGAAGAACCGCGCCTGGGTCCCTCTTTTCCGTGACACCTCGAGCTGGAGTTTTTGTGAAACATCTTTGTCAATTAATCCAATGACGATACGGTCCTGGATCTGCTCGTCTTTACTGCCGCCGAACTCGCAGTGCTGCGCGAGCTCGTACAGGCTCTGCACGAAAGCCTCGACCGTCTCCCCGGCCCTTCTGGCTCCGTTTGTGAAAACAGGCGCGGTCGTGGATAACGTTTCTCCTTGGGACAAAGTGCTCATCGAACTTTTGTATAACCAGATCATACTCAAACTGCGGACTTGGCCTGGCCTCCGTAGCAGCAGGAAACACAAATGAGCCATATATTGGTTCAGCATCTCTCCCCATGGAGTAAAGAAGCGAGTTCACCTGCATTTCGCCGCTCTCCATCCCTAGCTTGGATGCCACTCGAAAACGGGAGAATCTCTGCTGCCATATCGGCCACTCTGCTGGCTGTGTAAAGTTGAACGGCTCCGGAGGTCCAAATTTAGCCATTTCTTCGTGTAACTCAGCGTGAAGTCCTCAATTCTGACACCATGTCATGATCGGAGGCAATAAGACGCAGGGTTCTCAAGCACGAACCGCTTTTATTGAACTGTAGCAGCAGTGTACGTGGCTACATCAATTTTCTGAAAACATATACACACACAGTATTCTAGTGACGTCTAGTGGCCACCCCCATGGTAGCCTTACTAGGACAACATAAACAGATTTCACAACAGCCACTATGACCAATGATAATACAACACAATGAGAGCAAAGAAATATTCGCAATATGACAGAGTAGCCATGTCTAATGATGCCACCTTCTGTGAAGTGATTTTCAATGTAATTAACCCAATCGTTACCATTACCTCAGTCACCAGTCTCTGCAGGGTGCGAGGCGGGGCGTTCGTTATCAACAGCAATATTATTATTAATGTAGGTCAGCGCCTCTGCAGGGTCGGTAAACCTCACGTGTTTCCCGTTGTGTGTGAACTGCAGAGTGGCTGGGTAGAAGAGACTGAACTTGACCTTTGCAGTGTGGAGCTTCCTTTTGGACTCGGAGAAGGCTGCGCGTCGTTTGTTGACTTCTGGGCTGTAGTCAGGAAATATGTGGAATCTCGATCCATTGAATAGGAGCGGGCCCTTCTGTCTGGCGAGGCGTAGGATCAGCTCTCTGGTTTGGAAGTCTTGGAGTCTGACAATGAACGGACGTGATCTGTTGTCACCATCTGCTGGTTTAGGAGCTCCTGTGGGCTCTATCCACCGATGGCGGCCTCTCGAAGTTGTTCTACCCAAGCACATCAAAGAGTAGTTTGGTGAGAAATTCCGTTGGTCCTGGGCCCTCTGCATTCTCTGGTATCCCCACAATGCGTATATTCTGCCGTCTGGTGTAGTTTTCCAAGTACGCCACCTTCTCTCTTAAAGCCTCATTCTCTTTAGCTAGCGAGGATTGGGAGGTCTCCATGCTGCTCAGTCTCTTGTCGAACGCGGTTTAGGAGGCATTCATCCACTCATAGGATAATAAAGTCACCTACTAAATGTTCCAACGAAGTTCAGCCGGTTGCGAGGTGCAGAATGAATGAATTTTATATATTAAAGCGGGAGCTTTAATATATTAAATTAAATGAGTAGTGAGTAGACACGTCTACTCACTACTCATGCTCAAGCGCGTCCCCGCAAGTGTTGCATTTTGAGGAGAATAGCAGCCCCTCATGCTTGAATTTGCGCTTGTTCACAATGTGTCGCTCGCGCGCTCAACATTTCTGCCCCTCCGCGTTCAGCTCTTTCTGTACACTGTTATATTCGTGCCACAAAACCAACCAATCACAGACTTGGATGCAAAAAATTCTGATTGGCTGTTTTGGTCTCTAATCTGCTCGAAATGACGAAATGCAATATCCCAGAATGCATTTCGTCCAAAACTCAAACGAGGCAGTGGCGGAGGAACGCAGAGTGGCGGAGTTTGAAATATTACTCTTTCTGGATCACAAAATAAACTTTTAAGATATTTTCATGCAAGAATGGTGCTGTGTAAACTTCAAATATCAAGACATCACATGTTTGCAAAAGTGCTCTAATTTTTTCGGAGATGCCTGTTACCCACCAGCTGACCGCACAGCTAAATGCCCGGAGGCTGATGGTGATTTTTCATTATTATTATTATTATTATTATTATTATTATTATTATTATTATTATTATTTCTGTGTCTTTGTTGCACAGTTGCCTCATTCTCTCATTCTCTCCCCTCCCTCTCCTGTTGCTACTTCAATCGTGAAACTGATCAATGATCAGCTGATTATCAAATCAAATCACTTTTATTGTCACATCACATGTGCAGGTACACTGGTACAGTACATGTGAGTGAAATTCTTGTGTGCGAGCTTCACAAGCAACAGAGTTGTGCAAAATACAATAATGTAAAACAAGCAAAATATAAAAATGGCTCATCTAAAAAGTAATAAATATATGTACAATATGTAAAGGTATATACATTACTGAATGTGTATACTAAATATGTTTTTCTATGTGTGTGTGTTTGAGTGTGTATATAGTATGTATATACATGTTTTACAAATGAAATAAAGTAAACAATAAAATAAGATATATAAAATATACAGAGGTTGGTATGTGCAAAACAGTGGTATTTATATACAGTATGGAGTGCATAATGTTGAATTATCTTTTCTGTTGCAAGTCCCGTCTCTCTTGTTTGTTTATCGCCCACTTTGCACCAGAAAGAGGAAACCAGCGGATGTTGTGCTAAACAACAGCAGCACGTTTAAGGTTGATAAGCTGTTGTTAGAATGTATTTAATATTACTTTCTAGTATCAGCTGATGTTTGCTAGAGCCACAGCCGTAAAAGCTGCTGGTCATGATATCGGTTTGGATATTTGGTGAGAGGGAAGCATTAATCATATATACCAACAAGACAGTGTACATGACTGTCACAACAGCGTTTGTTTTCATTCAAAGGCTTTATGTTTTCGTTTTTTGTCCCAGTCCAGCCCTGGTTGATCGGGTGGTCAAGGCGCGGACTCCCGGCACATCGTTTTCAAACTTGGGTTAAACGCGATATATGAGTCACTTAGATAACTTCTAAATGTTAGTGTTTGGTTTAGTATTTGTTCCTGAGTAAATCGGTTTGGCTGAGATTTAAGTTTAGCTTCATAACTGGACCGTTTTATTTAATACTGAAGTCTTACTTGGAGAGCTGTCAGTCTACAGGGTGGGCCATTTATATGGATACACCGTAATAACATGGGACTGGTTGGTGATATTAAAGTCCTGTTTGTGGCACATTAGTATATGTGAGGGGGCAAACTCCTCAAGATGGGTGGTGACCATGGTGGCCATTTAGAAGTCGGCCATCTTGGATACAACTTTTGTTTTTTCAATAGGAAGAGGGCCATGTGACACATCAAACTTATTGGTAATGTCACAAGAAAAACAATGGTGTGCTTGGTTTCAACGTAACTTTATTCTTTCATGAGTTATTTACAAGTTTCTCTTTGTTCACAGCCATTGACATGTCGAAGAGGTTAACACGTGAGGAGCGGATTGAAATTGTGTTGATATCTGGTGAACGCAGTAACCGGGTCATTGCAGCAGATTTCAATGCAAGACACCCTACGAGACCACCCATCTCCCATGCTACAGTTAGCAAACTGCTTGCTAAGTTTTGTGAAACTGGTTCAGTGTTGGATTTGCCAAAATGTGGACGCAAGAAAACTGTCACTAATGAAGAAACATCAGTGGCTGTCCTAGCTTCATTCAGCAAGAGCCCACAGCGTAGCACTCGCCGCATGTCACTGGAGAGTGGCATTAGTCGAACATCCCTTCGGCGGATATTAGCTACTCACAAATGGCACCCTTACAAACAGCTACTGCAGCATCTCAACGAGGATGACCCAGATCGGCGCACAGAATTTGCAGAATGGACAAAACAAAAATTGGAACAGGACCCTCAGTTCACGCAGAAGATTTTGTTCAGTGATGAGGAAAACTTTTATGTGAATCGTGAAGTTAACAAACAAAACCACCGCTATTGGTCTGACACTAACCCACATTGGATGGATCCCTCCAAGACTGTTGGAACAACAAAAGTGATGGTTTGGTGTGGTATATGGGGTACAACATAAATAGAGTTTTCTGCGTCACCTATAATTCGAGTGAACGCTGGCGCGCTTGGCTGCCGCTGCTCACCGGTTATTATTTTTACTTTTATTATAATTTTTCAGTTGCTGATGACAATTTGAATCGAGTATCTAAGGCGCAACCGAGTATCTAAGGCACAACTCTGTTTTTACTTGTTTTCGCAATATTTGCGGGCTTTTATTGCTTGCGCTGCAGCTGTCAGCTGGTTGTTCGGTCCCTCCGTTTGTGTTCAGTGCTTGGCCCTGATTAAGATGTGGATCCACAGGGTGTTGGTGTGGCTCGTGCTCACCTGGTTTTTTTTATCCATCATTCATCACCCGACGACAGCTCTTCTCCAGTACTCTGCTACGGATCTTTTGCGGCTCCGTTTTTGCCTGGCTGTCTCTCCACCTTTGGCTCTATACTTCTACCCGGACATCGCCTTCAAGCCCCGCTGTAGGTATATCCACCGAGGGCTTGAAGGCGGAATTTCAACATCAGTGACACTAACTCAATATTGTCCATCTGGTCAAAAACTCGTCGTCCTCCCCGCAAGACTGACCGGGCTGTCGACCACAATGTGCTGACCCCCCTGGCTAGATCAACTAAGCCTACTGTCAGGCATGGTAACTCCAGCATCAACTTCGGTCTATTAAACATCCGCTCTCTCACTAGTAAGGGACATCTCGTCCATGATCTCCTCTGTGATCGTAAGTTGGACTTTCTTTGCTTGACTGAAACATGGCAACAGCCCAATGACTTTGTTTCTCTCAATGACTCCACTCCATCTGAGTTTGTTTACACCTGTCAACCTCACATCTCCGGGAGGGGCGGAGGGCTCATGATAATTCACCGGAAGCACTGGAAAGTTCTCCCTGTCTCTGCCCCTCCCTCCCATTCATTTGAATACATTGCACTACAGCTCGCTGGATCTACCCCCACCATCATATGTACTGTTTATCGGCCACCTAAGCCAAATAAGGAGTTTTTAAATGAATTTTCTGCTCTTCTCACTCATTTCTCTGTACTTTCTCCAAATCTGATAATTGTTGGTGACTTTAATATTCATATGGACAACGATAAAATCCCTCTTTCCAGAGATTTTACCTCCTGCCTGGAAGGTTTTGGGCTTCTACAGTACATAAAATCCCCTACCCAGTCTAAAGGTCATATCCTGGATTTGGTCTGTTGTCTTGTTGATCCCATATTGTGTAACTAGTCTGTCAAATGAAATAAATTCTGTTCCTTCTAGTATATGTTCTAAATATTTGATTCCTTTACTACTCCAATCTGAAAAGTTTATCATATTATTGTTTTGTAATATGTCAGGGTTGTTCCAGATAGGTGTACGTTTGCATGGGATTAATGGAGACTCTGTCAACTTCAGAAACTCCCACCACGCTGTCAGAGAGGAGCTGATGTTGACGCTTTTGAAGCATTCATGTCGTTGGATGTTTGAGCTGATAAACGGTAGATCTGAAATCTCTAGATTATTGCAAAGTGCTTGTTCTACATCTAGCCAAGGTTCATCTAAGAGGGTATGTTTTTGCCATCCTGAGATAAACTGAAGCCTGTTGGCTAAGAAGTAGTGCTGAAAGTTAGGTAGTTCTAATCCTCCTTTATCCTTGGTCTTTTGTAGTGTTTTTAAGCTTATACGTGGGGGCTTATTTTTCCAAAGGAATTTGGACATATATGAATCTAGAGATCTGAACCAATCTTGCGGCGGTTTAGTTGGGATCATTGAGAATAAATAATTTATTTTTGGTAATACCATCATTTTTATAGCGGCAACCCTTCCCATGAGTGATATGGGTAGACATTTCCACCTAGCCAGATCACCTTCTACTTTCTTTAAAAGTGGGATATGGTTTAATTTAGTTAGATCTGCAAGCTTGGGAGAAACATTAATACCTAAATATTTTATATTTCCCGATTGCAGTGGAGTAGAAGAGGAATTATGGAAGGAGCAATTAATCGGAAGGACTGTAGATTTTGACCAGTTAATTGAGTAATCTGATATTCTTGCAAAAGAGTTTATCAGTTCAATCACCCCAGAGATATTGGTTTGTGAATTTTGGAGAAAGAGTAACACATCATCCGCATAAAGGCTGATTTTATGTTCCACGTTCTTGCATTTTATGCCCTTAATTACTGAATTCTGTCTAATTGCTGCTGCTAGTGGTTCGATAAAAATTGCAAACAGTGAAGGGGAGAGTGGGCATCCCTGCCTGGTGCCCCTCAGGAGACAGAAGCTGGAGGATGTCTGGTCATTTGTTCTGACACACGCTGTTGGGGAATTATATAATATTTTTAACCAGTTGATGAAAGAAGATCCAAAACCAAATTTGTGTAAAGTTGCAAATAGAAATTTCCAGTTAACTCTGTCAAACGCTTTTTCTGCATCTAGAGAAAATATTGTAGTTTCAAGGTTTTTACTGTATGAGTAGTCTATCAAATTAAGTAATCTACGTGTATTTGTTGATGAGTGCCTACCTTTTATGAAACCAGTTTGGTCAGGATGAATTAAGAGGGGGGTTATTTTCTCTAGTCTCTTTGAGAGAGCTTTGCAAATTATTTTAAGGTCTACATTTATAAGGGATATTGGACGATAGCTTGAGGGATATACAGGGTCTTTGCCTGGTTTTAGCAGGAGATTAATGTTTGCAGAATTCATATTTGGTGGAAGTCTGCCATTTTCTTTGATTTCCAACAACGTTCTGTAAAAAACTGGTGCTAGAATCGTCCAGAATTCTTTGTAGAATTCTGCAGGAAAGCCGTCTGGACCTGGAGCCTTATTATTGGGCATATTTATCAGGGCTTCCTGGAGTTCACCTGGCGTCAGTGGCGAATCCAGTGCCCTTGCTTGAGTGTCTAATAATTTTGGGAGAGTTATGTTGTCTAAAAACTGATCAATTTCCTTTTTAGATGGGTTTATTTGTGGTGAATACAACGTTTTATAGAAATCCCTGAAAATGTTGTTTATTTGTTTCGGTTCATATATTGTGTTCCCAGATGAATCTTGAACAGCACATATAGTTGTTTTTTCTTTATTTATTTTTAGCTGGTTTGCTAGAAATTGACCGGATTTATTACTATGTTCATAATTTTGTAAGCATAGTCTTTGTACTAAGAATTTTGTTTTTTTATCAATTATCTCATTTAATTCTAGTTTTGTTTTGCGTATTTTGTTCAATGTTTCCTGATCTTGGTGGGACGCGTAGGCTTCTTCTAGTGATTTGATGGTTTTTTCTAATTCCTGAATATTTTTGTTTTCTTTTTTCTTTTTATGTGATGAGAAAGAAATTATTTTACCTCTCATCACGGCTTTCCCTGCTTCCCATAAAACAGAAGCTGATGTTCCGGGAGTGTCATTAAAGTCTAAATATGAAGTCCACTCTTTTTTAAAATATTTAATAAAGTCTTCATCTTTAAGCAGTGATGTATTAAATCTCCAGTTTTTACTTGGCGTAGTATTATTCTTGTGCATTAGTGTTAAAGATACAGGAGCATGATCGCTGACAGCTATAGGGTGAATCTCAGTGTCTGAAATGTCACTCAGCAGTGAGCTGCTGACCAAAAAATAATCCAGACGAGAGTAGGAGTGATGAACATGTGAGAAAAAAGTATATTCCTTACTGGTGGGGTGAAGGGAGCGCCATGCATCGCAAAGACCAAAGTCGCTCATATACTGTTTGATTATATTTGTGGACTGCCAATTACGCTGAGTTCCTGCTGTATTGAGCCTATCCATTTCTTCATTTAGTCCAAGGTTGAGGTCGCCTCCAAGAACAAGTGTGCCATCTAAGTGTTCAGAGAGTGCACTGAAAAAACTGTGAAAGAATGAGGGATCATCAACATTTGGACCATATACACTTACAATACATAGCTTTTTATCAAGTATAGATAGTTTAATGATTAAGAATCTGCCCTCTGGATCTATAACTGTATCGAGTACTGTGAAATTAATATTTTTATGTATTAAAATTGCTACTCCCCTTTGTCTAGAATTATAACAAGCTGAGAACACATTAGGAAACTCAGGTGTTTTAAGTTCATTCGAACCTCTAAGAGGTCTGTGGGTCTCTTGTAAAAGGACAACATCTGCCTGTAGTTTTTTGAGTTGGTTAAATATTTTTAACCTCTTTTCTCTGGAGCTAGCTCCATTTACATTCCATGTAACGAATCTCAGTGCACCCATAGATGTCTGTGTATAACTAGGGGTGTATGCTGTGTGTGTCGCTTAGACAGGTGGAGAGAATACATCACTTGTTCATAAATAAAGAGAGGGAGAGAGAGAAAAAGTGTGTGGCGAGATGCTCCCTGAGTCTGACTATGTGTTTGCATATTTACTAAGATGAGTACGCTTGGCTTAAATGTGTGTATCCTATACAACTGTGTGCGCTGTCTGAGTGATGTAAATGTGCTGCCGTTGAGCGCATGACTGTGCGTGATCGTGCTGTGCGTATGTGTCGAAATAAAGGATGTTGTTTGTGGATGAGTGTGGAAGCAGGTGATCGAAGCAGTGAAAGAAAGAAAAAAGAAAGAAACCAAGGACAAGGGTGAGCAGCATAAAAACAAGAGGGGAAAAGGAGAGAAGAAAAAACGAAGAGAGAAAAAAAAGAAAAAAGAAAAAAAAGAAAAACCGGAAACATTCTAATCAAACCATTGACGGAGAGTGATGGTGTTAATACTGCTATGATATCACACCTAAGATGCGATTTGATACTGGTAAGTTAAACAGATGTTAATGCAAGTTAGTGTGAGTGGATGGGGAAAGGGTGTAGCGGATTCTTATCTGGTGTGAAGTTAATAGAGCCACGGAGTGATGTCGGGGTCGCGGTGGAGCTGTCCGTCCACGTACAGCCGGTCCACAGCGATGACAGCGCGGGAGCCCTTCTGGATGAAGCCGCGTCGGATTGGGAAGAGGACCCTGCGTCGTTCCAGGATCTCTTTGGGGAACTGGTCGTTCACGCTGAAGTCCGTTCCTTTTAATTCCCTGCCGCGGCTTTTCACATGTTCCTTTTGTTTGAAGTGGCCGAATTTGGCCACGATAGGACGTGGTCTCCCGGCCGTAGCCCGAATGGGGCCGAGGCGATGCACCCTATCGAAGACGATGTTCTTCACCGTGTCCTCCGGCAGCTTCAGGTGGTTTTTGATGAAGCTTTTTACCGTGGCCTCCGCGTCCTCTCCAGCGGCTTCTGGAATACCAGAAAATACCAGGTTATCACGCATGCTACGAGCTTGTAGATCAATAACTGTTTCTTTTATTTTTTTATTTTCTCTATTGAGCTGGGTAACATTTTCTGTGAGACATTTCACCGACTCCCTTAGCGTGGCATTTTCAGCAGCGAGCGTTTCCACCTGCTGCTGGCTGAACTCCAGGGATTCTCGCAAGCATTTAAATTCCCGGTGAAGAATCTCCACCAAGGACAGCCTTGCGTCGAAGCTGGACAATCGCTTGTCGATTGACTCCAGTATGTCGGCAATATCTTTGCCGGCTGGCGATGTTGTGCCGGGGGAATCTGCCGGGCGAAGTCTTTTCGACGATGGCGTCTCAGATTTGGCCGGGGAAGATGCACTCTGGGCCTTCTTCATCACGAGATCCTGAAAGCACTGATCAATGTAATCTTGGAGAGCCTCTAAACTCTCCCCGTTGTTCTCCAGGGTGTTGGAGATTATTAAGACAAATATTGTTAGTTATAAGACAATTGATAAGTGTATTTGGTAATACTGAAGCTTAAAGGAATTTGTACAAATCTAAACTACCATTTGCTTAATTTTCCGCCAAAATCTCCGGCGTCTGACGTCAGTTACAACATGAGTCGCTTACCTTGTCCGTCACTTCCGTCACTTACCTCTCACCCGTCACAGGATTGGCTCCTGTGACAGGATTGGCTCCTCCAGCGGCCTCCCTCTTCCCGCTCCACCACAATTACCCACACATGCAGGGCCTTGGGGTAGGGGTGTGTCACCAGGGTGCAGAGGAGACATCCCCCCCCTCTGTCCCCTTCTGGCTGCCTCTGCCTCAATTTTATCCCACAACTTAGACATTCACATTACTCACACTCTCATTACACATACATATAGGATCTTGGAGGTGGGCACGCTACACGGATTCCAAACTACCATCAGGGTGTACACCTCACCCCTGGCGTCGTTGCCCACCTCTCAATTTTAAATACATGTAGACATTGAGGGCTAGCAGGAGGGGCTATATGCTTACCTGCTGCTCTGGCAGGTGGCTCCATGCCCTCCTGGGTTTTAAATGCACCTTAGAACACACATACATCAACAGTACATATGAGCGGGTGGAGGGAGGTTTGGAGTCTTCCTACACCCCCGTTCTCTGCGGCCTGCTGGAGCAGGGGGGCTAGGAGGAGGAGTTGGCCGTCCGACTGGGGTCTGGTGTATGGGGCCTCCCTGCTGCTGCGGAGTCGGGGCGGTCTGCTTCTCCCCACCGCAGGGAAAAGGGTTACACCACCTGAGTCTGGGTGCAGTTTCCCCCTCCAGGGGCAAGGGTACCTAGACTCGGGGCTTAGAGTACGCTTGGGGAGTGTGATTGTGTGTACAGCGTCTCTCTATGTCTGTCTCCACGTTGGGTGAGTGTTGAGCAATTGTATATGAGAGCATGAGGGTGGGAATAGATGTTTGTATCTGTGTGTGCCTGTTTGTCTGTGTCTATATGTCAGGTTGGGTATCAGACGCCACCTCTCTGAGGACATCTCAGGCCCTCCAAGGTTTGGAGGCCCATCTCCCCCCACCACTTCCCCTGCCGGTGGCGGACGCCCTCAGACATCGGTGCGTTGGTGGTTCTCTGTCTCCGGGGGTGGGCGCCCAGGTACGCACCGGCTCACTCCTTGGCGGCTGCTTATTGGGGCCTGGAGCCTGGGGCTCGCTCGGGCCACTTTGGGGATGGGGTGCCCTCGGCCTCACGGCCCGGGGCTCGGCCACTCAGGCACAGCTGGCTGCCGGCGGAGCTCACGGGCACGTCACTGCAACCCCCCCTGGCTTCTGCTCCGCGGCTGCTGAGTGACCCCTCATCTGGGACTCTCCTCAGCTCTTTCTGGGATAGTGGCGCGGCTGCCCCTCTGTTGGTCTTCCTTGGTCTCTTGTGTTCTGGGGGCCTCTGGATGTCTGGAGTCTTGATCTCCTCCATACCTGCTTCATGCCCTGGAGGTCGGGGCAGTGGCCCCCCACACCCTCTAGCAGATCATTACATGAAGGAACCTTTTAAAAACAAGCGCGTTCATGCTCACAGGTGTACACACGGGTGATCACACACACAAATTACACCCTTTTTGGCTCCTACCTCAAAGCACACTGTGCGCTGTCGATCTCACGTGCTGCACAATAATGTTTAATATTTAGTATTTACTGTCATATTCTCATATATCATTGTGATCTTGTTTATTACTCTCGTTTTCTTCTGCTTGCTTTCTTTTTTCTTTCTCAACAGGTGATCCAGGTGATCGATATATGTATTTTTTGTCTGCTTATTCTGTTGGTTTTTGTTTTTTGCCCTTTTTCCCCGTCCCTCTTCTCAGGTTTTTTTCTTTCCCTCTTTCTTTCTCCACATTCTCTCCTCCAGTCAAGTCTGTCCCGTATTCAGCAAGTGAAAATAAAATAAACAATAAAAAGTTGAATCAAATGGACCATTACGGCAAGGCTGGGATGGTCCATTTGGTAAAGTAAATCCGTTGGGCATCTTTCTTCGCCTTTAGACAATAATTCTGATGGCAAAAGAACCAAACGGGACAGGTTAAAAAAAAAAAAAAAAAAAAAAAAAAAAAAAAAAAAGGATTTGGTCTGTTGTTCTGGCATTACCCCCACCCATTGTAAAGCCACATTGTTTCCCCAGTCTGATCATATGTTTATTTCTTTTGATGCAAACATAACCACTTCCAAAACCTGTATCTCTTGTAGTATCACTTTTAGGAAAATTAGTAATATTAACCCAGCTGTTTTTTCATCTGCCGTTCGTGACCTTCCATCTATTCACAGCTCCTCAACCCCTCATGAACTCGTTTGCCATTATGATGTCAACCTTCATAACCGTCTTAACATATTTGCTCCCCTTAAACATCGAACTGTCTCATTTTCCCATTCAGCACCATGGTTTACCCCCGACCTGCGTCATCTTAAAGCTAAAGGACGCCAACTCGAACGTCTATTCAAGAAAACCGGACTTACCCTACATAAAGAAATGTACAACGATCATGTTTTGTTCTATAAGGACTGCATTGCCTCAGCCAAATCTGCTTACTACTCTGGTTTAATTAGTTCTAATGAAGGTAACTCCAGGTCTCTCTTTTCATTGTTCAGTAAAATTACAAAACCTCCAGACACATTCCCCTCCCACATGTATTCTGTTGATTTTTGCAACTCTCTTATCTCTTTTTTCACTTGTAAAATCTCAGATATTCACCGTCAACTTAACTCTTTAGGAGCTTCCGACTCTGAAGTAGATTTCCTGTTTCCCCCACTGTCTTCCTGTCAGTTATTTTCAAGCTTTACTCTTCCCTCCATAACTGATGTATCTAATCTTATTAAAAAATCTAAGTCATCCACCTGTCAACTTGACCCTCTACCTACTGTGTTAGTTAAAGCCTGTCTTCCCTCGTTAGCACCTCTCATAACCAGCATTATCCATTTCTCCCTGAACACTGGAATTGTTCCTGAAGCACTGAAAAAGGCTTCTGTTATTCCAATTCTCAAAAAGCCTGGTGCAGACCCCAATAACTTTGATAATCTTCGCCCTATATCAAATCTCCCCCTTATTTCAAAAATTCTTGAAAAAGTTGTCGCCTCGCAGCTTCATTTACATCTCAATGACCATAATCTCTATGAACAATTTCAATCTGGTTTCCGCCCCAATCATAGTACAGAAACTGCTCTGTTAAGAATTACCAATGACCTTCTGATGGCAGCTGATTCTGGTCTCCTATCCATCCTCATCCTGCTTGATCTTAGTGCGGCGTTTGATACCATTTCTCACAATATTCTCCTGAACGGGCATCCATTGGCATTAGTCATACCCCCCTTGCCTGGTTCACCTCATATCTCTCAGACCGCACTCAGTTTATCCAATTTAAATCCCATTCTTCAAGTCTCTATCCTGTTTCTGTTGGTGTGCCCCAGGGTTCAGTATTGGGGCCTCTTTTATTCATTATTTACATGCTTCCTCTTGGTCATATATTCCGAAAATATAATATACATTTTAACTGTTATGCCGATGACACCCAGCTCTACATTTCTTCTAAACCCAATTCATCCCTCCCACCT
Source organism: Pelmatolapia mariae (assembly GCF_036321145.2). Lineage (NCBI taxonomy): Eukaryota > Metazoa > Chordata > Actinopteri > Cichliformes > Cichlidae > Pelmatolapia > Pelmatolapia mariae. The sequence goes on along the minus strand of NC_086239.1, from coordinate 4,412,817 downwards.
ACCTCCCTCTCAAACTGTCTTATTGAGATTAGATCCTGGTTCTCCTCCAATTTTCTCAAACTCAACAGTAATAAAACTGAAGTTTTACTTGTTGGTACACCATCTATCTTAACCAAATCCCACAGTTTTTCCATTAACATTGAAAATTCTCCTACCCTTCCCTCCCCTCAGGTTAAGAGTTTGGGTGTCATACTTGATAATACTCTTTCATTCCAGTCTCACATTAATTACATAACCCGGTCTGCATACTTCCACTTATGTAATATTAACCGACTCCGTCCCTTCCTTACTCCCCATGCTGCTGCCATCCTTGTCCATAGTCTTATTACGTCCCGTATTGATTACTGCAATTCCCTCCTATTTGGTCTCCCTAAAAGGTCCCTTCATAAACTCCAACTCCTTCAAAATTCTGCAGCAGGTCATACACAGGTCACACTCCGTTAAGAGCTCATATTACCCCAGTTCTTCAGCAGCTTCACTGGTTGCCCATAGAAGCCAGGATAAATTTTAAAATCTTACTTCTTACATACAAGTGTATCCATAAATCTGCTCCTTCATATTTGTGTGACCTGCTCCATATCACCACTGTTTCCCGCCCTCTCAGATTCTCATCTGCTATTCATCTTACTGTTCCGTCCTCACGCCTTATTACTATGGGGAACAGAGCTTTCAGACGCTCTGCTCCTCGGCTCTGGAACTCTCTTCCTCCAGCCATAAGAAATATTGACTCCCTTTCCGTATTTAAGTCACAGCTCAAAACACATCTGTTTAAACTGGTTTATTCGCTTTAGTGCTGATTTTATCTGTTGTCAAGCTCTGTTTTGCAATTTTAACTTATTTTATGTATTTTATGACTATTGTTCCTTTTATTAATTTTGTTCTTCGTAAGGTGACCTTGGGTTTCTGAAAGGCGCCCCAAATAAAATGCATTATTATTATTATTATTATTATTATTATTATTATTATTATTATTGTTATTATTATTATTATCATTATTATTATTATTATTATTATTATTATTATTATTACAACGATAGTGGGTCCATTCTTCATCAATGGAAACCTCAAGGCCACTAGATATTTGAAATTGCTACATGATGATGTGTTTCCCTCTTTATGCACTGAAGCTGGCACGTTCCCTGAGTTTTTCCAGCAAGATGGTGCACCACCACATTATGGGTGCCAGGTCCGAGCATTCCTAGATGAACAGTTTCCTGGAAAGTGGATTGGTCGTCGTGGGCCAGTTGAATGGCCCCCAAGGTCTCCCGATCTGACCCACTTAGACTTTTATCTTTGGGCTCATCTGAAGGCAATCGTCTATGGTGTGAAGATACGAGATGTGCAGCACCTGAAACTACGGATACTGGATGCCTGTGCTGGCATTTCTCGTGCGGTGTTGCTTTTTTTTTTTTTTTTTTTGCCTGTCCCGTTTGGCTCTTTTGCCATCAGAATTATTCTCTAAAGGCGAGGAAAGATGCCCAATGGATTTACTTTACCAAATGGACCATCCCAGCCTTGCCGTAATGGTCTATTTGATTCACCTTTTATTGTTTATTTTATTTTATTTTCACTTGTTAAATACGGGACAGACTTGACTGGGGAAAAGAAAGGGGAGAAAGAAAGAGGGAAAGAAAAACAGCAGGGAAGAGGGACGGGGATAAAGGGCAAAAATCAAAAACCAACAAAATAAGCAGACAAAAAATACATATATCAATCACCTGGATCACCTGCAGCACGTAAGATTGACAGCGCACAGTGTGCTTTGAGGTAGGAGCCAAAGAGGGTGTAGTTTGTGTGTGTGAGCACCCGTGTGTACACCTGTGAGCATGAGCGCGCTTGTATTTAAAAGGTTCCTTCATGTAATGATCTGCTAGAGGGTGTGGGGAGCCACAGCCACGTCCTCCAGGGCATGAAGCAGGTATGGAGGAGATCAAGACTCCAGACATCCAGAGGCCCCCAGAACACAAGAGACCAAGGAAGACCAACAGAGGGGCAGCCGCGCCACTATCCCAGAAAGAGCTGAGGAGAGCCCCAGATGGGGGGTCACTCAGCAGTTGCGGAGCAGAAGCCAGGGGGGGTTGCAGTGACGTGCCCGTGAGCTCCGCCGGCAGCCAGCTGTGCCAGAGTGACCGAGCCCCAGGCCGAGAGGCCGAGGGCACCCCACCCCCGAAGTGGCCCGAGTGAGCCCCAGGCTCCAGGCCCCGACAAGTAGCTACCAAGGAGTGAGCCGGTGGGTACCCGGACGCCCATCCCCAGACACAAAGAACCACCAACGCACCGATGTCTGAGGGCGTCTGCCACTGGCAGGGGAAGTGGTGGGAGGAGATAGGCCTCTATACCTTGGAGGGCCTGAGATGTCCCTAGAGAGGTGGCGTCTGATACCCAACCTGACATATAGACACAGACAAACAGGCACACACAGATACAAACATCCATTCCCACCCTCATGCTCTCATATGCAATTACTCAACACTCACCCAACGTGGAGACAGACATAAAGAGACACTGTACACACAATCACACTCCCCAAGCGTACTCTAAGCCCCAGGTCTAGGTACCCTTGCCCCCGGAGGGGGAAACTGCACCCAGACCCAGGTAGTGTTACCCTTTTCCCTGGGGTGGAGAGAAGCATACTGCCCCAGCCCGGCAGCAGCAGGGAGGCCCCACATACCAGACCCCAATCGGGCGGCCCACTCCTCCTCCTAGCCCCCCCGCTCCAACAGGCTGCAGAGAACGGGGGTGTGTGAAGACTCCAAACCTCCCTCCGCCCGCTCATATGTAGTGTTGATGCATGTTTGTTCTAAGGTGCATTTAAAACCCAGGAGGGCATGGAGCTACCGGCCAGAGAGCAGCAGGTAAGCGCATAGCCCCTCCTGATAGCCCTCGATGTCTACATGTATTTAAAATTGAGAGGTGGGCAACGACGCCAGGGGTGAGGTTGTACACCCTGATGGTCTTTTGGATACCGTGTAGCGTGCCCACCCCCAAGATCCTATATGTATGTGTAATGAGAGTGTGAGTAATGTGAATGTCTAAGTTGTGCGGTGTTGCTATCAGTGTGTGAAGAGTGGGAGAAGAGGGTTGCATTGACAATCCAACACAATGGGCAGCACATTGAACACATTTTATAAGTGGTCAGAAACTTGTAAATAACTCATGAAAGAATAAAGTTACGTTGAAACCAAGCACACCATTGTTTTTCTTGTGACATTACCAATAAGTTTGATGTGTCACATGACCCTCTTCCTATTGAAAAAACAAAAGTTTTATCCAAGATGGCCGATTTCTAAATGGCCACCATGGTCACCTTGAGGAGTTTGCCCCCTCACATATACTAATGTGCCACAAACAGCCATTCCCATGTTATTACGGTGTATCCATATAAATGGCCCACCCTGTATTTTGAATTTCACCCGTCATATTATGAAAATGTTTCCTCCTGAATATAAATATTATTTTATGTTAGATTTAATTCAGAGTCAGCTGTTTAAATAAGAACAGAACATTTTAAATCAAGGGATATGACGGCACACTTTGGGTGTCATTGTCCCCCATTGTCCATCATTACGTTCGTTGCAGAGAAACAAGCACGGGGCTCTCACTGATTTAGCGTTATGGTGAATTATATATTTTCATGTAGTTTACATTTTATTTTGTTGTATTTATCTGCGACACGTTAAGGCTGATCCGTGAAAATATTGTCTGACATTAAACCGTTCCGTGATGCAAAAAAGGTTGAGGATCGCTGATCTAAGTGACTTATATATTATGTTTAACCTGAGTAACGAAAGACTAAGGGGTGGGGATGTTGAAAACGATAGGCAGAGAGACGCGCCTTGACCACCCGGTCATCTGGTGGATAACAGGCATCTCCGAAAACATTAGAGCACTTTTCCACATATGTGATGTCTTGATAAATCGAGGAGATATTTGAAGTTTACACAGCACCATTCTCGCCTGAAAATATCTTAAAGTTTTGTGACCCAGAAAGAGATCTATTATAAACTCCGCTACTGCGTTCCTCCGCCACTGCCTCGTTTGAGTTTTGAATGAAATGCATTCTGGGATATTTGCCTGGGTTTAGCTACAGCAGCTAGCGAGCTGATTGGAGACCAAAACCAAAATCAGAATTTTTTGCATCCAAGTCTGTGATTGGTTGGTTTGGTGGCACAAATATAACGGCGTACAGAAAGAGTTGAATGCACAGGGGCAGAAATGTTGAGAGCGCAAGCAACACATTGCCAAGCAGGTCCGCAGAGATCTGAGCAAGCGCAAATTCAAAAACTGAGCGAGAGGGGCTGCTATTGTGTGTGTATATGGATAATAGCAAACACTAAAATAAATTTTTTGCATGCAGCAATGAATTTGCACGCAGCAATGAACTTTGTTCACTCAAATTTAGCTTTTCTTCGCTCAAAATAAATTTCTCCTCAAAATGCAACACTTGTACTTACACATTTTTTTTAACATGCGCTCAGAATAATGGCAGAAAAATAACGCCATAGCTCTAGCGTGTTTGGTGTCCTGGGTGAACAATCCGCTTCTGCCGGGAGCCTGCATCTCGGAGAGTCCTCCTGGTCAACTGGTGCATCTCCCGTAGCCGGGCCAGGAGGTTGTGGAGGTAGTCCAATCCAGGGTCCCAGATTGAACACCGCAGCCTCGAAATTCCGGACCTGGTCATTGTGCAGTTCCTCTGGTACCCCGAACTGGCAGAACATCTCGTTGACCAGACACTCAGCGGTGGTAACAGCACTCTGGTCGGGGACCGCGTAGGCCTCAGGCCACTTGGTGAAGTAGTCCATCGCAACCAGGACGTAGCGGTTCCCCTGGTCAGTGGTGTCCACTCCAACCTGCTCCATGGGAGCCCCCACCTAAAACTGCTGCAAGGGGGCATGAGAGCATTGGCAAGGTCCTTTCTGAGCCATGCAGGCATCACACCGATGGACATGGAGCTCTACGTCCAAAGTGTCCTGGCCCCGCGCACCATGGACCAGCTGGAGGACCCTGGACCGCAACTGTTGAGGTACCAAGAGCTGGAAGACCTCACGGTGACTCCCGGGAGCCTGCCAGTGGCGATAGAGGAGGCTGTTCCGGCTGGTGAGGTTGGCCCATTGGGAGTAGAGAGCTTTGGTCTCGAGGTCCAGTGCAGATACTTCTGACCATGATGGTCTCTGAACAGCTCCAATCCAACACTGAACCTGGAAAAGGACAGGGTCTTGGTTCTGGTCACGTTGCAGCTGTTGGGGATCCATGGCCTCCAGACCCTCAGTATCCCCTGCGGCGGATTGGACCAGGAGTCATCCTCATGGCTGCCCTGTGGTGATGCGATCCCTGAAGCCATGCCCTCCCGGTCCGCCAGTCGTTGGCAGTACCTGCACTGTTCTTCCTCACAAGGGCGTCGGGAGAGGGCATCTGCATTGGTGTGGAGACGTCCTGCCCGGTGACGAACCTCAAAGTGGTAATTCTGCAACGTCTCCAACCACCAGGCTAGCTGTCCCTCAGGTTCTTTAAAGTTGAGCAGCCAAGTGAGGGAGGCATGGTCTGTGCACAGGAGGAACTTCTTCCCGTAGAGGTAGGGTCTGAAATGGTGGAAACCCAGAATGACGCCCAGCAGCTCTCGATGGTTGACACAATAGTTCCTCTCCGGTCTGCTGAGGGAGCAGCTGTAGTGGGAGATGACCCGCTCCCGCTCTGGGCCTTCCTGTGACAGTACAGCCCCCACACCCGTGTTGCTGGCACAACAACAACAACTGCCACAGTCCCTGGCCAATGGGGAAAGCAGTCTTTGGGCGGGCCTCTGGCGTCAGCTTCACCTGCCAGTAGCCACTGTGCAAATCAAGGGAACTGAACCAGCAGGACCCAGGCTGTTCGAGGGTTCGATGATGCCCGCCTCTGCCATTTCCCTGATCTTCTGCTCTGCCGCGGCACACTTGGCAAGGGGAAGGCAACAAGGGCGGAGGTGGATGGGGCGTGCATCCCCAGTGTCAATGTCGTGTTGTACCATGCTGGTTTGCATGCAGTCCTCATCCTTGGTTGCAAAGATGTCGGCAAACAAGTCGAGCAACTCCCACAGCTGCTGTTGCTGATCAGCCTGGAGGCCCTCGCAGCTCCTCTGGTCCTCGACAGCATGCTTGGTCTCTGTGGACAGTTGCTGTACTGCCAGTGAAGGAGAGGCACTTTCCACCGCCAGCGGCGACAGGCCCTCAGGCTTCCTGACGCTGGCTGAAAAGGTGGAGGCAGGCAGCGGGACTTCCTTGGTGGTGTGGAGCTTCACAGCATCCGTGCCCAGGTAAAGGATCGCTCTGGACACGTCCACTGTGGCCTCCCATTTGGCCAGCAGGTCCAGACCAATGATGCATGGGTCCTGGATGCTGGCTAGCCAGAACCGGTGGTCCACAGTGCAGTTAGCAAAGTCACCAGGAGGGATCTTTCCCCCTTAACTCTAGCACGCTCCCCCGTAACTGTGGTGATGTGGAGCTGAGTAGGCTGCCAACCCGTCTTGGGCCATCAGTACCAGGGAGGGCTCCGGCCCGTACCAAGGAAAGTGTGGATCCAGTGTCTATCAGGGCTCTACAGGTGGTGCCGGCAAGGTTACAGTCCAGATACAGTCCCCATGTCTGGCCCAGCCGGCCGACCCGCCAGTGTGATTTGGAGGACAGATTGGTGGTGGGGGGCAGTTCCTCCGTTGTGCCACCCCGCCTTAGTTTAACGACGGCTGAGGTGCCAGGCTTCATGGGCTCGGTGCGTGTAATGTGGCCTGGTTCTCTGCATCGATGGCAGTTGTCCCTGGATTGGCCACCTGCTCATCTATTCCCTCGCCGAGGTCGCCAGGGGGGTGTGATGGTGGTTTGGAGGGCCATCTCCTCCTGGCTGCTCCTTTCGTAGTCCGTTTGACGCACTCGGTGACTTGTGCCAGGGCTGCATGCACCTGAGCTGAGCACATGCTCCACTCTCTCTGCCTCAGTTAGAGCTGCTGCCAGGGTTTCTGGTGCATGCAGACAGATGTGCTCTTGTAGTCGTTTTGGCTGGAGACCCCGAACAAAAGCCTGGAGAACAAGCTCTTCCTGTGCTGCAGCATCAAAAGCAGGATACCCTCTTTGTGTGTAAAGATGAAGGTCTGCAGCGTAGGCACCCAGACTCTCCTCTTGTCTCCGTAGGGGGCTGGCCAGTTTATCTCGGGCATCATCTGCATGGGTATGGAGGCCAAACCTGCTCTGCATTGCTCTGGCGACAGCAGGCCAACTTAAGCACTCTTCTGGTTGAAGATCTGTGAGGATCTTCAACCAATCTGTAGAGCCCTGCCTTCCAAGGTGAGAGCTACTTGGACAGCTGTCTCCTCTGTTGACCATCCGTTTAGCTGAGCAGCCAGCTATACCTGGATAAGGTAGGTCTCTGGAGGTGCCTCCCCATTATAGTGTGGCAGCTTCATGATCCCCCGGACAGGAGCCCCTGATGGCAGCGCCGGCTGCGCTTGGTCCAAGAGGCAGTTGGCGTTGTCCCCCTCAGCTGCCAGCAATGAGGGTGTGCCGCTCCCAAGCATCACCATCAGCGGAGGCAGGCTGGTCGCTTGTTGTCCTGGAGCCTGGCACCTCAGGCTCCAGGACAACAAACTAGATCAAGAGTTTCTTTAACTTTAATGAGTTTGTGTGATTTCTCTGAGGTAACAGCTTATAGTTGTTGTTGTGTTTTTGCAGTAAAGCTGGGTGATACTTTAAACTGTCACAATTTTTTGTGACAGTTTAAACTGTCGGAGGGCTCCGACAGTGCCGACAGTGGCACTGTGCTCCGACAGTGCCACTGGGGAACTGTCGGAGCCCTTGGCGGCTCCGACAGTTCCCCAGTGGGCCGGGGTGTGAGGCTTCATCTGGTAAGCCCAACAGATCTTCAACAGCCCAACAGAGCTTCGAGGGTCAATAACAGCATAACAGAACTCAGGTTGGATTCAACCTCACAAAAAGACAAAGTCGGGGAAGGAATGCCATTGGCCAATGTGCCATTGTCTGAGTCCCTGGCCAGCGTGGTGGGAAAATCACAATGTGTGCAGCAACCATGGTGTCATTACAGTTTTTCCCAATTGTTTACACACAGTTACTTGTCCTTCAGACACAATGACTGCAACATGTAACCAACCACCTGAACCAATTCTGCTAAACTACAAGCACAATTCCTGCTTTACACCCAAATTGCAGTTTTAAAATACACTTTTTTCAAAACACTACACACTATTCTCTGCATTTGGCACAATTTTCATGATGAAAATCTCTTGTTTGCACAAGAAACACACTGTCATTCAAAATTTTAAACTCAGTTGCCCTACTTTGCATACTAACTAACACATCACATGGGTAAACACCTTTCACACATAATTGCAATTAAAAAATCAGAGCTTTATAAAAGGTCAACAGGCGAGTTCTTCTGTTTTGGAGCAATGGATGCCAACATTGGAAACAGAGGCAGAGCCAGAGAAGTAAGCGTAAGAGCAGGAGGACACAGAGGACGAGGACGACGAAGGCTAAGGAATGTAATCTCTGATGAGATCAAAGCCACTTTGGTTGACCATGTGGTCAACCATGGTCTAACAATGAGGGAGGCTGGGCCAAAGAGTACAGCCAAATGTCAGCATGTACACTGTAGCATTCATCATCCGAATTTTCTGAAATGAGAATAGGTAAGAAATCTCACTGTACTCAATGAGTACATTACTGTAGCACAGTATTGCCTGTGGACTTTTCTGTAGACTGTGAAAATACTGTAAAGTATGTTTCACATATTTGGGAAATGCATTCCTACTTTGTATTCCTACATAGTAGGCCTATTCACAGTATTTTACTGTATACTATTTGTATTGCAGAGTTGAGGTGGTTGAGAACGTCTTTTGTCTCCTGAACAGGAGAAAGAAATCATAAACACGGTTCTAGAAAATAACGGCATAACAGTACAGCAAATATAAAGGAAAATAATAGAAGACAACAAGATATTTCAAAATATTGATAGGGTCAGCTTATCAACACTGGACCGTGTCTTGCATGTGAGGATAAACCATCTCTACAGGGTGCCATTTGAACACAATTCAGAAAGAGTCAAAGAAATGCAATACAACTATGTGCAAGTAAGTCCCACACAATCCCACAACTGATGCATACTCTCAACACTATATAAATTACAGTACTGTACAGTAATCATACTCTGATTATGCTCCACAATAGTGACTACTCCAAGTCTGTATTACGTATCATGTCTGTTTCAGAGTCCGTAACTGGTTCACTGCCCACCCACGCTTTTTAGTTGTTTATCTCCCTCCATATTCTCCATTCCTCAATCCCATTATAAGGAATCTTTTTCATGTCTGGAGATGAAAAGTGTATGACCAAAATCCACACACATGTATACCCCTTCCCCAAGCTATGGAAGATGCATGTGGAAATATAGCAGTTGATGCTATTCATGGCTGGATTCGCCATGCTAGGCGATATTTGCCCTGCTGATGGGCCAGGGAAAATATTGCTTGTGACGTGGATGAGGCGCTGTGGCCAGACCAAAACAGAAGAGAGTATGTAGCCTAGTTGTTTTGCTGTTTTATTTTGACTGTAACTATATTCAGTAAATTCTACTGTTGTTTGTATATGTAGGCCATGGTATGTGGAACTTTGTGTTGAACACTGTGTACATTGTTTTTGTGGGAAAAATACAGTAAAATATATTTGGTACCACATATATGTGTGTTTTATATACAAACATTCTAAAATGTTTTAAAATGCACTTATTTAGGCCTCTGTACTGTCTTTAGTAAGTGTAACACTGAACAAAAAAAGGCTTACAGTAAGTTATTATGATGACTGGAGACGAAGTCGTTATAGTGTTTTACATTACAGTTTTTTCTGATGGCTTAAGCACATTTTTTGTAACTATTGGCTATTTTTGCAAAACTCTACACACAAATAAGAAAACCCTTCACCCAATCAGCAAAACATTGTAGTTTTCTTGTAAAAGCGAATAACCCTTGCTTAACTCTCCACACCTTTGTAAAAATGGTATTTTCACAGTTAACAGTTAACACAAGCCATCAATTAATAAGCACACAATGCACCAACTACACACTGATGGTATGAATGAAAGACACATCTGGCTTTTGCTTTCTCTGTGCACAAGGTAGGCCATGTCAGTTTGAGGTCATACTTTTGTCATAGGTCCATAAACATAGACGGATCCAAACTTCAAGTACTGGGCCCTGTTTCAGAAAGCCGGTTTAGTGCTAACTCTGAGTAAGTATACCCTGAGTTAACGAAAACTCTGGGTTTTCGGTTTCACAAAGCGAGT